>NC_139603.1:49108839-49278206 GCF_964270895.1 Podarcis filfolensis
TAACAATCAATCTCCCTTCACAGAGAACTCTGGGAATTGCAGCTGTGTAAGAGGAATAAGATAAAAAAGGTAAAAGGTAAAGGACCCCTGGACGGTTAAGTCCAGTCAAAGGCGACTATGGGGTTGCAGCACTCATCTCGCTTTCAGGCAGAGGGAGCTGGCGTTTGTCCACAGACAGCTTTCCGGGTCATGTTGCCAGCATGTCTAAACCACTTCTGGTGCAACGGGACACCATGACAGAAGCTAGAGCGCATGGAAATGCTGTTTACCTTCCCATCTATTTATCTACCTGCACTGGGGTGCTTTTGAACTGCTAGGTTGGCAGGAGCTGGGAACAAGCAATGGGAGCTCACCCCATCTTGGGGATTTGAACCACTGACTTTCTGACTGGCAAGCCCAAGAGGCTCAGTGGTTCAGACCACAGCGCTACCCGCGTCCCTGTAAGAGGAATAGGCATAGCCTATCAACTCTCAGCACCCTTAACAAACTACAGGTGACTGAGAACAGAAGAAATACACCTCACTGGCCTATTGAAGTTAAGACCAGACCACCCTTGGCAGCATGTGGACCGATTATCTACATCCATATCCAAATTCATAACCTGTGTGAAGCAGTATTGTGGAAGCAGACTGCCACGGTTCAGAAGTGAACTTCTGCAAGGCAGCTGATGGCTGTCCCAGAAGCCCTTCCATCTATTGGAAATGGATCACACCAAATCAATTTGAATTGGAAATGTGTTGTGAAGAGTTAGCTCTTCAGAGAGCCATGATACAGTATTTGTTTACGCTAGAGTATCACCTATTCTGCATGGCTCTCCTCATTTCAATAGGCATTCTTTGTCTTTTTAAATGTTTATGCTAATCATTGCATAATGTAAAATCACTCTAGACTAGCAATTATCAAACTACAAAATGTTGCTTTACAGAAAACTGTACACAGATAATGCAGAAATGATTAATCTCTCTAGTATTGTTCATATGTTGCTATGGAAATACTGTTCCTCCGCAGTGCCATTAGTAAACATTATATTAGGGATGAAGCCAATGACAAAGGCAACCAAGGACAGCAGGAAAATTGAGGGATGCATTATTTATATTGCTTTTATAGATTATATATATTTTAAGTGAACTAATACAAACACATTCCTTCCCAGGGAATTGTATGCAGCTAAGGAGGCAGTTCATGCTATTGCTCCTGACTGGCTCCCAAACGTAAGTGATCCTCTCTGTCTGATGCATGTAAATATCAGCAACTTTATGCCGATATGAAAATGGGCAGCGAAACTGTCACTTAAGCTCCCAATGCTGGCCCAGTGAGGTTTGAACTGGGAAGACTTGCTCTCAGGCAACACTGGTCCCTCTCCATTCACCCAGTGATGCAACCTGCATCACTGTAAACATTGAAATGTAACAGAGTTGACTTTAAACTAGACAATACTTAATGTACAAATATAAAATTCAAAACTATTGGGACAAATTTTGCCTCAAACACAAACCATTTTATGCAGCAAATTCCAGATTGATTTGTTGTTTTGCTTGTATGCAGCTGAAAAATGCTCAGGGGACAATGATACCCCTTCAATAAAGGAAAGGTTGCTCCTGGGGACTTTTATGTGGAATCCCTTGTTCAAATCTAAAAAAAGATCGGCAAGGATATGTCATTATTTTTAAACTGGACAAATAAAAGCTTTCAGGGTGCTTTTTATGGTGAAATGATTAGAAGTCTTCCCACTCCATGTTGCTGTTTCAGTTTCGAGCAAATACACACACCCCACAACTCCTTTTTCAAAGTAAGGAGCTGCAGCAAGTCCTGAGCAAGATATATTAAGAGGGAGTGTAATTTTAGTTTGGCTTCAGTTTATTTCCATTTTGTTTTCTCAAAGAAGGACAGTTCTGTGAAGTGTTTATCTTGAATCCAGAGCAATGTATTTGTTACTTTTGTGCAAAAACTCAAAGGGTGGTGGTGGTGAAAGTACAAGTTTTGGCACAAGTAGCAGGTGCTGTGATGAAGCTGTTGCAATATTCTCTGCCTGGCATCTGTATTGTATGAAATTTCCTTGATGTATAAAAAAATATTAATTAAGGAACGAAGCACAGCTGCATGGTGGAAGACAAGCCTTGAAAGCAAAAGGCCTCCAGCTTAATCCCTGCCTATCCTGCTCAGTTTGGTCTGGGAAAGAGTTTAATTTGAAGCCAAAGAGGACCAGTGCCTGACAATGCTGGTCAGGCATTGTAGACAATACAAGCTTGATGGACCAATAGTCTAACTCAGTGTAAGCAGGATCAGATGTTGGGGCAGAGTGGAAGTGCTTACCTAACCTCCTGGCAAGAGAGTTGCTGTGGCTAACTATGAGAAGAGGGAGAGGTAAGGCAGTGAGGAGGGCAGTGCAGCACAAATACGTGGACAACAATGCTAGATTGGCTCTGCTGGTGTGTTTGCACCACACTGTCCTCCCCACCACCTCACTGTTCCCCTCCTCTTCATGGTAATCAGCAGCAACTCACCAGGTGGGAGGTCAGGTAATTGCCTCCACCCCAGCACATCATTCACTGCTCAGTATAAAGTAGTATTCTACATTCCTCTGTAAATATTGTATATGTATTGCTCAAAACAGACACAGGTAGGTAGCCGTGTTGGGCTGACTCAGTAGAATATATATATATATATATATATATATATATATATATATATATATATATCTCCAGTATATTAAAATGTCCAGTAGCACCTTAGAGACCAACTAAGTTTGTTCTTGGTATGAGCTTTCATGTGCATGCACACTTCTTCAGATACACTGAAACAGAAGTTACCAGACCCTTATATATAGTGAGAGAGTGGGGAGAGGTATTACTCAGAAGGGTGGTGGGAATGGGTGATTGGCTGATAGGTATGGTAAACCTGTTGACTGTTAACGACTGCAATTGGTCTTACAGGAAAAAGCAAGGGATGAGATGCAAAAAATAGCTTTATCATGTATAATGAGATATGAACCCAATGTCTCTTTTCAGGCCAGGTCTCTCCATGGTTTTAAGTTTGGTAATAAGTTGTAATTCAGCAACTTCTCTTTCCATTCTACTTCTGAAATTCTTTTGTAATATGCACAGGAAAGCTCATACCAAGAACAAACTTAGTTGGTCTCTAAGGTGCTACTGGACAACTTTTTAAATATATGTTAAAACAGACACTTATACTTCTTTTGGATGTCCTCAATGATTTATTTCTACATACACCTAGAGATGCTCCATATGTTGATACCAATGGTCTCCAAATTATTTAGTTCACACTTCCGGGTTGGCGCCATCGCCGAATGGCGGACTCCCTCCGAGCTCCGGAGGGAGTCTGCTCGGCAGGGGCTGGGTTCTACCGCACCGGCGATGCGGGGACCCTTAGAAACCACGGCCACGGAGGCCGTGGACATGGAGACTCGGCTTGCACCGTTAGCGCCCTCCCGACTCGTGAAGGAGCCTTTTTAAAGGCTACGGATCGGGTGCCGGGGAGAAGCGTGGTGCCTTGAGTTCTCTGCTTCCCCTGCTGAGCGAAGCCGCATGCCATTCGGCGGAGAGCGCTGACTTCTTCCATTGAAAATTCGGACTTTTCAACAACAACCCGTGAGTAAATTTGGAAATCGGGTTCAAAAGGAGGAAAAAAAAAATTTTTTTTTCGAATTGGATACGAGCGGGGGGGATCCAAAAAGGAAGTCAGTCCCCTCCCTATTGTAAACTTTCCAAAACAAGGACGGGGAAACCAAGACCCAAAAAGGCTTGCATTGCTGATAAAAATCCAAAATTTCACGATGGGGAACTACAAGAACTGTGCTGGAGGAGGAACTGGAGAAGGGAAACGCAACCCCCCCCCCTGGGAACCGGGGTGACTGAAGAGAGAGCCTGGTGAAAGGAGTCGGAGATCTTGACAGCTGTCAAAATAGCTGTCAAAGTCGAAAAGCGGAGTGGATTTTATTATGAGAACTTGGCTGGTTAAATTTGATACAATTTGCTACAACTTGTTAAAATTTGGATACAAAATGGCGAATATGGATAACAAATTGACTTTTGGATTAGAGGAAACAAAGATACAACAATCCCCCTTGAGGAGTTTCGGGACATTACAAGGATTGGGAAAGTGGAAAAACACCAATGGAACTTTACAGGACTGGTTATCTTCTGGGAAAGCTGCAAAACGGAAATAACATCTCGTCTTCAGGGTGTTTTCTTTTTTGTTTTTTTAAAGGAGACAATAGATTTTTCTATTGAAGAAAGGAAGGGACTGAACGTAAGGTTTTGCCCCTGAATAACAACCATCCCTGCAGACTTACCAAACTTTCGAACTACAACGTTTTAGCAGCGGAACAAAGGGAAATCAGACTACAACCTGGAAAGAACAACGGAGGGAGTTCTATTACAGTTTTATTAAAGACTGAAGTTAAAGTTTTGAAAAATAATGATAATAATAATAATTTTGATTTTCAAAAAAATTTATTTTTAATTTTAAAAAAGAAAAAGCCAGCAAGGAGCTGGGGAAAAGTTGTGATTTATGGTCTTAAGAATTCCAGGCAGACACCAGGGGTTGATGGTCAGGGGGAAATTAAACCGGGGACAGGGGGGGGAGAACTAAAACTCCAAAGGCTTGCCAACTTGGTTATTTTTTGCTGAATTGGTCTATTATTCATTATATTTTTTTATTCTCTACCTTTTCTGTTTCTATTATCTGGGGTGCTTCTTTTATTAAAAAATGGAAATTGTGGAATGACATGGGGTGGGTCTTGGGGAAAGAACACTGGTTTTTTTTTTTTTTTTTTTTTTTTACTGTAAAACAAATTAAGTTTCAATTTGAATGGGGAACTTGTTTGGCCAACAATATGAAAGGGGAATATGGTAGGGGTGGGGGAAGGGGGGAGTCCCGTAAAGTGATATTTTTTGTATTTTTGAAAAATTTTAATAAATATTATTTAAAAAAAAAAAACAAATTATTTAGTTCACCACAATACATGACAGGTGGTAGAGCTGATAAAAGTTTCATGCTGGATATTTTCACATGCCTTTGTTGACTTGTCTAAACACCGTATTGCTTTGTGGTCACAAAACATTTAGTTCTAACATATTGATTCAGGCTATAGAACCAGTTCTTCCAGGCCAGCACTACCATTAAGCAATGTGAGTCTGCCGCCTCAGACAGCTGATTTGGGGTGTCTTGAAATGACAAGAAATTGTTAGTTATTAAATGTATTATTGCTGTATTTTTACTGACAGGCAACAGGAGAGATGCTATCGAGATTTTCTGCCTCAGGTGCCCAAGTAACTTAGCTGGCCTTGTAGCTTCCTTGACCTGGGGCCCTGGAGGGGGCCATTTGCTGCTCCACCTCAGGCAGCAAAGTATTCTGAGCTGGTCCCACAGCTCTTCTACACTTTGCGTTGCTTTGTTAGCTGTGCAAGATGCAGTATTCAATATAATTCACTCTGAGGAATAATCTATAATTTAAGAATGCATAAGAATTCTGATTTTCATTTGCCAAATTATACAATTTTGAAATGCTACATAATGCATAAATAGCTTCAGCAAACAAATCCATTTAGCCATTCCCACTGTATAATTATGTTGACATTTCATTAATTTTGAGATTGCAATAGGTTTCTAATCACATCTTTTTATATCTGGAGAGGACTATTTGTTGATATTATATTTTAAATTGTATTTCTAATGGAAAACAGGCACAAATCCTTATTGCCTGAATGGCATATAGGAATATCTAGTAAAGACGGAGGATCTAGTTTAGAATATTCACCTTGTTTTCTTGTAATAAGCATTAATGAGAGAGACACAACTGAGAATCCCAGTGGCATCCAAGAACACATTTTCATCTGGCTACATCATTATGGAAATTTTGACCATCAGCTCTTAATTACAAGTTCCATATTTACACGATGGAAATTCATGATTTTTGCTAGACTGCTCATAGTTCTCCATTGCCCACATTGCTCTATAGAGGCTGTTGCAGTGTGTCTAAATAAACAGGAAAATAGACAGAATATTGTTAAAGTCCAAAGCTAACTTGGCACTTAGACTGCATATTTAACATGCAAGAAGACTTTTTCAGGGCAAAAGCAATTGTAGCTCAAGGCAGAAGTAGCAGCTGCCACTGTGTTCAGCTAAATTAAAACCTTTTTACAGCAGAGAAAAATCCCTGCTAGTCCTAAGAGCTGAAATATTGAAAATGCTCTTACTATGGTTGATGAATTAATAGCAGTTGTGACCTGCCTGCGGCTGCTCTGCCACAAGAATCACAGGACTGGATATCTCTTGCTACTTGCACTTTTCAACTCCTATAAGCTGGAGAAGGAAGCAATCAAATGTTTCTAAAGGTACATCATTTTATCAGAGCATTTTGCCTCCAATCTCACATTATTGCTATTATAGGTGCCTCGGTTAACACATCAGCATTTAGCAAAGAACCCAAATGCCCTTGTTGAGTCTTTTAGAACCTTTGAAGTCAAATCAGGGAAGAATGAAGACCGTTTCAAAGCACTTGCTGAAAATGAGCTTCTTGTATTTGTAACAATTAGGAAAAAATTACATATCCACTAGCTTGAAGCAAGGGCAGACCACCACACATCTCTAAGCTAACAGATAAGTTATCCAGTCAAAGGGCTTCTTCAAATACTATTTTCTCTCTCCCCATATTGTTAAGGACATCGCTAGGAATGAGTGTAAGGGGAAAGTGGTTGAAAACATGAGGTTTTTTAAAAATGTCCAGTCTAGCAAATGGGACCCCTGAAGCTGATATGCAAGTTCTACACCCCACTTTTACATTCAGATACGGCTGAGATTTGCTTCTTTGGTAATCCCCCCTCTGCCCAGTTTCTCTAATTACAAATTAAAATGTTTAACAGAACAATTCCATGCATGTGTTAATAGGATTGCAGCTGTCAAATAATCTAGCCAAACGTTCGGATTTAGGAGCATAAACATCAGGCATACTGCACAAAGAACTCCAAAGTGGTATCAGCTTGGCAAAAGAAAGACAGATGGTGTAAATGCTAAGTAATGCTCATTTTGACCAAAATCTTACAGCTCTAAATTGTCCATGATTAATACCCAAGCTAAGTGTTGGAGTGTCAGATAAAGATAATAGTTGGACCTCTTTATCTATCTATATATCTATCATCTATCATCTATAGAATATTTTAGGTTGCTTCTCCTTGTTCTTAATCTTCATTTTTGTAAATCACTTTAAGTTTCACTATTTCTATACTAGAATCATAGAATCATAGAATCATAGAATCATAGAGTTTCTCCTTGTTCTTAATCTTCATTTTTGTAAATCACTTTAAGTTTCACTATTTCTATACTAGAATCATAGAATCATAGAATCATAGAGTTGGAAGAGACCACAAGGGCCATCGAGTCCAACCCCCTGCCAAGCAGGGAACACCATCAGAGCACTCCTGACATATGGTTGTCAAGCCTCTGCTTAAAGACCTCCAAAGAAGGAGACTCCACCACACTCCTTGGCAGCAAATTCCACTGTCGAACAGCTCTTACTGTCAGGAAGTTCTTCCTAATGTTTAGGTGGAATCTTCTTTCTTGTAGTTTGGATCCATTGCTCCGTGTCCGCTTCTCTGGAGCAGCAGAAAACAACCTTTCTCCCTCCTCTATGTGACATCCTTTTATATATTTGAACATGGCTATCATATCACCCCTTAACCTCCTCTTCTCCAGGCTAAACATGCCCAGCTCCCTTAGCCGTTCCTCATAAGGCATCGTTTCCAGGCCTTTGACCATTTTGGTTGCCCTCCTCTGGACACGTTCCAGTTTGTCAGTGTCCTTCTTGAACTGTGGTGCCCAGAACTGGACACAGTACTCCAGGTGAGGTCTGACCAGAGCAGAATACAGTGGCACTATTACTTCCCTTGATCTAGATGCTATACTCCTATTGATGCAGCCCAGAATTGCATTGGCTTTTTTAGCTGCCGCGTCACACTGTTGGCTCATGTCAAGTTTGTGGTCAACCAAGACTCCTAGATCCTTTTCACATGTACTGCTCTCAAGCCAGGTGTCACCCATCTTGTATTTGTGCCTCTCATTTTTTTTGCCCAAGTGCAATACTTTACATTTCTCCCTGTTAAAATTCATCTTGTTTGTTTTGGCCCAGTTCTCTAATCTGTCAAGGTCGTTTTGAAGTGTGATCCTGTCCTCTGGGGTGTTAGCCACCCCTCCCAGTTTGGTGTCATCTGCAAATTTGATCAGGATGCCCTTGAGTCTAATAAATAGATAGCAGCAGAAATCTTACAGAAAACATTAAATCCATGTGCTGCAACTGTGAGGAAGTGTATATTCAGTGTTGAATTACTATCCATGGGATGGAAAACTAAATGTGAAGTGTAATTAAAATAAATCTATTTTAACATTAAAGGTTAAACTACACATTAAGTAAAAACATGGCTGCCACTGACTCCATGACTTCTACTATTGTTTACCTAAAGCAGATGTGTAATGGGATATGATGTCATCACACTGAACATGATGTCAGAGCAGAAGGTGGCAGTAAAATGAAAAATGCCCCACCACAGTTTAGAGCAGTGAAAGGACCAGACCAGAGTCATTTTCATTGCATGATGGCAAAAGGGCTGGCTCAGGATCCGGTGACCTCCTCTATGCCCCTAAGTCTGGGCAGCTTCCAGTCACCCACCATTTGGGTAGGTGCTATGGGGTGCTTCTCATGGGCAGGGCTTGCCTGGCAGTGGCAGAGCTCCCTCCCTGGCTACGGCTGGCAGAGCCAGGCAGGACTGGGTAGAGGGATGCCGTCACTCCATCCAAGAGAACAAATGGGAGAAGATTCTGTGAATCTTGTTTTTGCTCATATATGGAAGATTTTATGCTATATACAGATGTTATTGAAATAAAACACCTTTGCTAATGGCAGACAGAGCAAAGATTGCGCCCCTTTTCCCTGTCCATTGTTTATTAAATTCTGAGACAAGACATTCCCAGTAAAGGATCTGATTGTTCTGTAACATCCTAATCAATATCCGTTGGTGCTATCATTTAGACATAGCCATTTGGAAATGAAAGAGCATCTTTTATTCAAGCTGCAATGTCCTATTTGCAGCAATAACA
This sequence comes from Podarcis filfolensis, assembly GCF_964270895.1. Classification (NCBI taxonomy): domain Eukaryota; kingdom Metazoa; phylum Chordata; class Lepidosauria; order Squamata; family Lacertidae; genus Podarcis; species Podarcis filfolensis. The sequence goes on from NC_139603.1 coordinate 49,117,951, forward strand.
GAAATGTAGGAGACATTCTGTTTTGACTTATTTCAATGGCAAGATATTGTAGTCTGAATTGAAGCTACACTTCTGTTCAGATTTCTTTAGAAATATCTAGACAGCTAAGTTAAACTGCTAAAAAAATAGTTATGGTAGGAAAAGCTAATAGGTTCCATAGTACTTCTTTTTAAAAAAACATCACATCTTTCTATATGCTAGGCAACTTGTGAAAAATCGGGGTGGGGGACTCACAAATACTGCAGCAAAGAGTTTAAAGCCATAAATGATTATAACTTTTCTAGGCATCAGCCTGAGCTTCGCAAATCACAGATCTCAGCACAGCTTCCCAAGCTTTGATTGCGTTGTTTGTGACCAACGTAGAGCTACCATGCAGGGATGCCATTTAGGGATGGGGGAACAGCGGCTGCCTTGTATCTCAGATCACATAGGATTATTGCTCAGGAGGAGATGGAGGAGGAATTCACTTCACATTTAAAGGCAAACGTACCTGATTCATACTTTCTGAAACAATATGCAAAGTGAACCACAGCTATCCTTTGTAGTTCTCTGAATTTAGCAAAGCAGTTCTCTGGCTTTGCTATACAAATATATACAAAAATGTGTACACTGGAGTAAAGTGTGCGTAGTAGTGTGTGTGTGAGAGAGAAAATATGCAAAATGCATGATTTTGCAGACATGTGTACATTTGAGGAAATTTGCATGTAAAATGTTTATAGTAGGAGAAATTTGCATAAAAATGCTGACACATTTCCATGAGAACTTTAGGAAAAATACAAACTGGTGTGGAAACATGGAGAATGGAGCTTAAGACGGGAAAACTGAGAAACAGAGAAACTGGTGTATTTCCTTACCCCTAATCAGGAGCACCTATATCTTTTGTTATTGTGAAAAAAGTATTATATATATATATATATATATTGTATGTTGTATAAAATGTAACCACAACAGACTATGTTCTTAACACATGTTATTTGGAGAAATTTACATTGCGTGGGCAGGCGGAGTCCCCCCAACCCCAGGCGACCCTCGAGCAGAATAATGACTCCAGACAACGTGCTATGGGATTAAAATTGGCCACAACTTTATTAAGTTTCAGATGTAGGGAGACCTTGGCTCAGGCCTTCGGCATTTATCCTTCCCAGTTCCCAGCCGGGGATCTGGGAGACTTCAGGGTTATCCAGAATGCATGGGGATTGGGCTGGCTCTGGAGAACATATGTTCAAGCAGAGAGCCCGCCCCCCCCCTGTTTCGCCGCTGTTGGAGGGGAGAGCAATGACAACCTCTCGGCGTATGGCCAATGCCACCCTCAAAACCCCTTTAATGGGGAACCCTGGTATCACTGCCACAAGGGGGACGTGGATCACCACTTCACCCCCCCCCCCCCATTTAGGAAGATAGACTAAAGGATTCTGCCCAAGGCCTGAAACTGCCAAAGTTGTGACGTTTTGCTACAGGAAAGGCAAAACCTGCCAATGCAGGAAAATTCCTTTCCGGCCCTTCAACAGCGACCCTGACGTAGCAGCGCCTGCTTACCTGTGTAGAAGAGGTTAAGCTGCAAAAGAAGACTTAACTGAGGGAGGGGAGGGTGGGAGAAGATCTGGAGCCGATTGCCGCTTCGCAGGTAAGATTCACCTTCTGTTGTGTGGGCAGGATGGTCCCTCCCCTTACCTGGCCAATCCCCTGGCAACGCCTCCCCAGGCGGGATTGGGCAATTGGCTGAGGTAGGCGGAGACCTCCATGTATCCAGCCTGGGGAGGATGAAGCCAGTCCGAACTACCAGGAGTCACACTGGGATCCAGGGGGCTGCGTGCGACCATGCAAAAGGCGCCCCCATTTGATGTGGGGAGCGGTCATTGCAAGTCTATGATTTCTCAGTACTATGTTCAAGTGAATTCAATGAGACTTAACCACAGGTAAGTACATAAAGGAATGCAGCCTTGATCTTGAATCTATCCAAAGGCATGTCTTTGAAAATTCCCCACCTTCTGTTTCCTGGTCCCATTTGGAAATCTCCTAGGTCAGGGATTAGCAACCTGTGACCCTCCATAAATTGTTGTACACTAAATCCCACCATCCCTGACCATTGGTCAGAATGACTGGGGCTCATGGGAGTTTGAATCCAACTGAGGAAACTCTGGATAACTGTTACTGTTTCTGAGACTGGCCCCACAGAGGTATAAAACATCAAGATGATGAGTGCCTCCCATTTTAGGAACACTGACACCTGTTTTTTGTAATGTGGAGGGAGATGCAGGTAATCTTGGTTGCCTAGCTGAGAAACACCTGCAGAAAAAGACCATCTTATTGGGATGGCAACAACCACTAAGCAGTTGTTGTGATTCTTTCTAGGACAGGTCCAATAGAGCTATAAAACATCTGTAAAACAGAATTGCAGTGACAAATAATTGGGTAAGAGGAAAAAGATTAGAAACTGAATTATAAGTATTGAAATTAGGGGTTGCTGGAAAAGTTTAAAACAGGGATGCAGAAAAGGGAGGTATGGGGAAGTCGTTTGAAACAAGGTTCAAGAAAAAGAGGTTAAGAAATTATACGTGTTTATATGTTTGTTTGTTTATGTGTTGTTAGTTGTTAGTTGTATTGTGTTTTAATATATGTTGGAAAATCAATAAAAAATTATTTAAAAAAAATAGAGCTATAAAACATCAACTGATAGAATGCAGCGGGCCACCAATGGCACACCAACCCCAGAGGGAGGGCCATCTCTTTTTGAGGTCCAGTTTGATGGGCTGGGCTTTTTTTGCCTTCGATCTGTCACAGAATAGAACTATAGAGTGGGAAGTGACCACAAGCATCACCAATTCCCTGAATCTTTTGCCAAATGTGGGGCTTGAACCCACAGCCCTTAGATCAAGTGTCTCCTATTCTACCAACTGATATATTCTGGTCTTGGCTTTTCCTTAGCTTTCCCCCCTATACAACAACTCACAAAATGTTTATTTATTATTATTATTTTCAATATTTTGATGGGTATCATTTACTACCAAGCGGTTCATAAATTTCAAAAGCTGCATTTCCTACATCGTAACGTTTTGCCATTGATAAATGAGTCAATTTGAACAAATTCCCAAGCACGTTTATATAGGATAAGAAAAAGTAAAGTAGCCCAACCATCCTACATTGCAAAGTACAGCTAATTTAGACAATTTTATTCTGCTAATAATGGCTTGAAGGGCATCCTAATGAGTTAGAGTTTCAGAGATCTCTTGATAAAAATGTAACTGCTTCAGCTTCCCACCATGCAGCAGCTAGCCAATGTTCTCCCAAAATTAAATGACATTAATTTAGGAATCAAAGTAGTGAGAGTTTGAATGATTCCACAATCTGACAGATTAGGAACTGACATTATTTTTTATCACTATTCTGACACCTATATTATTTTAAAGAGACTCAATCCTTCAGCATTTTGTCTCCAATACTGAATGACACAGTGAGCTCAGCCTTCAAGTCAGAAAAAAGATCACCATCCTCAAATTGTAGGTCAATCTGTTTTATAAATTGCAATGTTAAAATTCCGGGGAAAGAGCTATATACATATCATAATGAAAATAAATATACATGTTCATTAAGCTGTTCCATAAAGAACTGGTATAACTCTTGTAATTTCAAGCAGTTTCTTTTAACCAGCAGCATGTCGGACAATGCTTTAGATCTCTCTCTGCTATATACCGTATTTTCCCGTGCATAGGACGATGCTTTTTGCTTTAAAAAAAATAGGGAAAAATTGGGTGTCGTCATACACACAGATCGTGAATGCAGAGGGGGGACGTGCGATTAATGGCAGCAGCAAGCAGGAGATTGACAGCGGCCATTGGGTGGGTGATTGGTGGCTGCGGCAAGGCCTGCTGGCAATTGGCTGTGGCTGCAGCAATTGGGCAGGCGACTGGTGGCTGCGGCAAGTGGGCGGGTGGGCTGTTGGTGGCAGTGAGTGGGCAGATAATTGGCTGCGGCGAGGTGTGCGATCGGCAATGGCGGGCAGGCAGGTGAGTGAGTGATTGGTGGAAGTGACCTCCCCCCCAAAAAAAAGCTAAACAACTTAATTTCTTAATTTTGGGTTAAAAAAATAGAGGTCGTCTTATACACGGAAAAATACGGTAATAAGGTGTTATGACTGCCATCACATGGAAATAACAGGTGTCAAATGACATCTCACAAGAGCTCTGTGAGATCTTGTGAAATCTCTCTAGATGTTGCCTCTGTACAACTCCAGTAAGTGAGGCTTTGGCAGCAAAGAGGGCACCTTTCCATTTTGCCTCAATTGGCAAAAGAGGGTGGGCCATCATTGTTGCCCTGACCACTACTGGATAGGTCTATGTGGTATTATAAGGAAGGAATGAGAGAATAACTGAATTTCCAACATGCCTTCTGCTTATTCAGAAATTTCACACCTTTCTGTGGGAACTGATGTCATTAGGAGAAACCAGAGTTCATTTCAGGATTGTATACCATTGATGTGTGTGTTTATGTCGGTGGGGGGGGGGGGCAGTGTGCACACCTCTATGTACTCTGCATCCAATGTGCACCCACTACTGGTTCAGGAAGTGGTATACACACCATATCAGCCACAATCCATTTTTTCTCCTGCATTTCTCCAGTTTTTTTTTTTTATATAAAAATACTGTGCTCTGATGCATTCTGCCCCAAACCAGATTCAACAACCTGAATTGAGAAAAAGAGCAGCCTAGCTGTGTTTTAAGTGGGTAATGCGTTCATAGCCAGAATGTAGTGAGGAAGAATGAGGAGTGATCAGAGCTGAATTTAGAATAAAGCAATTAAAACACACCTTTCTGGAAAGTTTCATGGGCTTTCTTTTGAGACAAATATTTTATTTGCAAATGCTTGCTGAGCTTTCTCCCCGCCCTTCCAACAATAAATAAATTATTCATTGCATTGCATTATTGGAAAATTCAGTGGTTCATTGAGATATTGTGAGAACTGTGGAAATCCAATTTCATTATAAAAGTGTGAAAGAAGGTTCTCATTGCAAAATGTATTAATGCTTTTAAACATTGTCATTGTGATGCGGGCCTCTGTGCCAGATTCCACACAATTAGTCTGCTATTGGTATTACAGTTTCCAGCAAAGCAAACTTCAACAAAATGCAACGTTTCCTCTTGCACAGTTTGCTGGCTTGATTTCAAAGTCTCCATATAAGAAGTATCTCATGCTTATTCAATGCTTTCTCATGTAGCAACTAGCTAAGAACTTTGACTTAATGAAGCATACTAAGCATGAGCTGAAGGAGACATCCATTTTATATGAATTCAGTCACAGAATTTGGCAGTTCTGACGCAGGTGGCGCTGTGATGTAAATCACTGAGCCTTGAGCTTGCCGATCGGAAGGTCGGCGGTTCGAATCCCTGCAACGGGGTGAGCTCCTGTTGCTCAGTCCCAGCTCCTGCCAACCTAGCAGTTTGAAAGCATGTCAAAGTGCAAGTAGATAAATAGGTACCGCTCCAGCAGGAAGGTAAACGGCATTTCCGTGCACTGTTCTGGTTTCGTCAGAAGCCACTTAGTCATGTTGGCCACATGACCTGGAAAAACTGTCTGCGGACAAACATTGGCTCCCTAGGCCAGTAAAGTGAGATGAGTGCCGCAACCCCAGAGTCGTTCACGACTGGACTTAACTGTCAGGGGTCCTTTACCTTTACCTTTAACCACTTCTTGTATCAGATGCCCACTTATGACCAGGTCACTTGTGCATTGGGTTGTTGTTGTTGTTTTTAATAAAAAAGCCCAACTAATTATACACAAAATTAAATGCCAAAAATACAAAACATAATACATATAATAGATTCCACCATGTGGTACTATATTTCTGCAGCACAATTTTGTAAGTCTTAATGCGTAAGTATTTTATACAGTTATATGCATTGTTCTATGCATCTGTCCTAGGTGCTGGCTACTTTAGGAAATGGGGGGGGGGGTACCTGCGTATAATATTATAGGCATAATATGTGGGAGTTGTTCATATCTTTAGCAAAACTGGTAATAAAAAAGAACTCGCTTCTGATAACTGCCATGCATTATATGTAGGGCTGCCTCTGAAGACAATTAGGAAACTTCAGCTAGTGCAGAATTCAGCAGCCAAGTCGCTCACCAGGGCAAGCCGCTTTGAGCATATTACATATATATGCCGCTTTGAGCATATATCCTGGTCCAACTGCACTGGTGACCAATTAGTTTCCGGGCCCAATTCAAAGTGCTGCTTTTGACCTGTACAGTTTTAAATGGCTCAGGACCACAATACCCCAAGAACCGCTTCTTTCCATATGAACCTACCTAGACCCTGTGATCATCCTTTGAGGCCCTTCTTTGTGTATCTCCTGAGAGGTCCAGAGGGTGGCAACATGAGAACGGGCCTTTTCTGCAGTGGCTATCTGCTTGTGGAATGCTCTCCCCAGGGAAGTTCACCTGGTACCATCATTTTACACCTTTAGGAGCCAGGCAAAAATGTTCCTATTTAACCAGGCCTTTGGTTGATTGACATCCAATGCCCTTTAAAATGTGTTGGGGAGGGGGCTTTACTGGGTTGTTGTTGTTGTTGTTGTTATGTATTGTGTGTTTTTACATTGTGATTTTATGTTGTAACTGTCCTGAAACCTGTGAGTATAGGGCGGTATAAATTTAATGATAATGATAATAATAATAATAATAATAATAATAATAATAATAATAATAATAGCAATGTGCCAATTTCCACCAACCATCATCTGTTCCTGGAACCAACATTCTCTCTCCCTCTCTCTCTCTCTCTCTCTCTCTCTCTCTCTCTCTCACACACACACACACACACAGAGCAATACCTCCATCTCATTATTATACCTGAATATCAAATTAACTTGTAAGAACTTACAACTTAACTAACATTGTGCTTTCCAATACTTACACCGAAAGCAATTTAAATGCATAGTATGCCCTATGAGTAATATAAAAGAACTAATCCCTCAGATAGAAGGCTGTTACTGTGTCCTTTGGGAAAGTCTTCATTTCTACTTAGTATTGCAAAAACACATACATCCCTCTGACAAATACATTGCATAGAGGCTAGTTGTTAGAATTTTCACACATTGGAAAAGAAAAGAAGAGATTATGTTTCTTCTGCACTGGTGGAGTTTCATCATTGGTGACAAAACAAAATCTAATAACTTGTGAGGGACTTCTGGGAAACTGATACATGTCAGACTAGTTCTTTGGCTCCCTTTCAACGTTGCCTTAGTTGCAATGCAGACATTACAGTCTCTTCTTCCTGCATTGCTCTGGAAACATCAGACACTGTAAGTGATAGAAGCTGAAAACCTGGCTCTTTGCTAATATAGTTTGCTCTGCTCAAGAGCTGAGGAATGCAGGTATGGGACAGTGCCATGCCATGTGCCATACAACTTGGATTTCAGCATGATGGAATGATTCAGTCATTCCTGTGCCACTAAGTCTACAGTCCTGTATACTCATCCCTGGAAGCAAGCTCCATTTAACTCAGTGAGACTTACTTCTGAGTAGACATGCATACAATTGCACTGTAGGAGCCCTTAAATCACTGGACATGGCCTCTCACTATGATATGATTTGTATTCATGAGAGTGCTACTACAAGTCACCTCTGCAGTGGCAGTTAATAATTTAGAGGCATTTGCTGATATTGGACACCAGTCAATCATTTATTAGAACATGGAAATTTATGGATGTTCAAAGGCGACTTGAGACTGCTGTTAGAAATGTTGAGTCACTCTATGAGTTAAGGTTGTGTTTTCATGCCAGTCCTCATATCGTGGTGTTACATTTATGGACCCAAAATCATGACAATTTCAGTGATGGAAGTTGCTTTTGGTTATGAGCATATGTCACTGTCTAATTGCCCAGTCAGATTAAGTATGCCAAACTGTCTCTGACTCTCTGACTCTGGTTTACTACTTCCCACAAGGACTTTTGTTTTGTGAGTATGTCTCCTTATGGCAACACAGACCTGGTCTCGATGGCAGCATTTACATGGAAGATGAGTTTCTACTTCCACTGTATCCTTATACTCAGATGTTTTCCTAGATTTTGCTATTATAGACAACCCTTTCTATAAACAATCTCTCCATCACATCTTGAATTTGTTGTTTGTCTCATTGAGATTGCATTAGTTTGAATTCAGGCTTTTTGCTATAATTCACTGCAGACCAGACTGCAACCCAGCTGTGGTGCTCTCCCTGTGGAAAACCCTCCCCTTAGTGCAAGATTTGATTACTGACACTTTTTGTTTCATTTTGGTGCCCAGTTGTTTTTTTAAATAAAAGTTTGCCCAGGCATTTGCAGTATATTAGTTAAACAGCTGAAGCCTGCTCTGAGGTTTTAAAGAATGGTGCTTTTATCTGATCTTTAAAAAAAAATGGATTTCTGGTTATTAATGGGTCTAATTTATAGTGTTGTATCTGTTTTTTGTTTTTGTTTTTTGTTTCAGTTTCTCAATTTCTCACTCTTCAGTTCTTGACATTCCCACACCAATTTATGATTGTTTTAAAGTTAAAAACACCTTCATGAATATTCATCAGAATGTTAGTGTGAATTTCTCCTAATTATACACATCTTTGTATGCAATTTTGCCTTCATTTTTTTGGAAAGCTTTCCCTAACATAATGCATTTATGTATATTTTCATCAGTATATGCATTTTAGGCACACTTTGCCCTAATATATGCATCTTTGCACACATTACATGGCTGGAAAACTGCGCTGCAAAAAGTGAAGAGATGTTTGGGAAAGTGTGAATTAGTTCACCTTTAAATGCAAACAGAATTGAATTTTTGTCGCATCCCACTCTGGGATCGGGTACTTTTGATTCAATGCCATGGTACAAAAGTGTTTGGTGATTATGTGTGGTATTAATAGTACTATGTTATTATTTCACACAAGTAGGTCAAGTGATAACTTTACAGTAGAAATGTCAGTGATATTTTAATGCCTTTAATGGATCCATCATTTATGATGCCATTTATGAAGTGAGATGATAGCAAGATAGGCTGCAATCTTCTAACTATTACCACAGGTCAAGACTATGAGAGCATAGTATTCTGAATGCAACTCTATAGGGACATCATGATCACTCCTTTTTAAATGTGTTTGTGAAATAGGGAAGTCGGGGATGTCAGTGCTTGTCAGTGGAAATAATGGGTGACATGCGATGCAGTTCAGGTGTGTGACCTGCTTTTCTCTGAAAAGGGAAAAAAAGAGTAATGTGCTTAAGGAAATTGAAAGCTTAGCGGGTCCCCAATCTGCTTCAAGACACTTTGATTAGGGATGCAAAGAGGCAACAATTTCCATCCTGTATTCACCACAATCCATGATGTTTCCGTTGTGCTGCAGTTCAACTTTGCTAAAATCTACATTACTCATCTCTTTGATTACACAATCAATTACAATCCATTTCAATGAAAGGCAAACATCAAAAACAATTCAGTACATAATGTATTTGATTTTTTTTACACGATGTTTGCAGAATAAGTAAACAACTAGGTGAATACCGCTCATACTTGCCTGCATGGTTTTCATTCTTGACCTCTGATGAATATGCGAGCAGTGGCAATTTTGGCCCCCATTTCTATGTCTAGTGGAATTATGATCTGTCTTGACAGTAGTGTAGTTCAACTCAGGAATGTGGGACTTTCCCTCAGTTTATCCCACCCTGCCTCATTTGTTGAGGTGCACACAGAGCAGATTACCAGAGGCACGCAGGAACTCTTTAGTTTGTAACATAAGACTCTTTGCTTTTGCTTGGCTGCTACTGTAAATGCCAAGTGTGTGTGTGCATGTGTGCATGCTTGCATGCGCATGTGTATACATACAACACAATAACCTAGATTTCTGGTGTGGGGGTTTTTTCTTCTTTTTTGTGATAGGTGGCTCATTTTTGCACCCAGCATGTATTGGGTCCCAATTTACACCTGAACTTTCCCCACATCTTTCATGGGTCCTGAATAGCCTGCAACAATAAGCATACTTCCTGACATGAGGCCCAGCCCCTAGGAAAGAAGCAAACAATTGCTAGCAAAATGGAATATTTTAGATCTAGGCAAAAATGGAAATCACCCTTTTGTTGCTAGTGGCTACTTATCACATTTTATGATATTTTGTCCTGAATATTAGTTGAAGGCTATTTGGTACTGCTGGATAAATAATGGTTTCACTATGTATAAAAATAAGTGTATTGGGAAAACCATATATTGAGACAGCACTAGATGCACACCAGAAAGAGAGCTATAGGAGATGTCCACTGGAACAGTTTCATTCAGTGGAATAACAGTTTATTATGTGACTAGCGTATGGGCATTTCTTCTCTTGTAACAGTATTTTGATAGGATTTTCTAGCACACAATGTGTTGCACATAATTCTCATCTCACATAGGTATTATCATCACAACAGCCTTGCACAGTATGATGAGGCCAACAGATAGTGACTTGCCCATCACCACACAGCAAGCTTTATGGCTGTGCAGGGATTTGACCTGGGTTACCGGTACCCAAACCTATGACTCCATGAGAGCCCCAGAGACAAGCAACTGCTTTCCCAGACTGATAACAGTGATCCTTTCATCCCAGACCTGTTTACTTTTGCTATAGCTTACTCAGCAGTTGGTCTGGGTTATTAAATCCCTTAAGAAGCTTGGATGAGCTAATGCTGAATATTTGTTTTCTGTGCTGAATGCAACAGGAAGAGTATAAAGTCTTATGTAAACTTTTTCTCTCTCCAGCATTCACAGTTCACTTGACTTCAACCAAGGTGTCATTATTACTCAGAGAACAAACAGAAAACAGAGGCGACTGTAATGCAGTCATGTATTCAACTGATTCTACAATAGCAGTCTCTCCGGGCCATGTGGCTTCTGATGCTGTCCAAAAGATAGCAATTTGTCACCATTGTGAGAACAGATTTGTGACATGATGGGCTTATTCGAAAGCATCACACATTCACAGACATGCGGCAGCATGTCTACAGCAAACAAAGTTATCATCGCCAAAGGACTCTGGTTCCCAATTAATCATAGTTCTTTATCACAACTGGTAGGATACTGACAGACAACAGTGAGTGTGTGAATACAGGGTAGGCTGTGTGGTGCAAAACTGGTCTCCTCTGCACAGGGAAATGCCGGAATTAAGTTATCCTGCCAAAATAAAGAAGGAGGGGGAGAATATGCTTCTACCTGCATATATCAGGAAGATTAACACAGTTTTACGTGTGTGTGTGTGTGTGTGTGTGTGTGTGTGTAGACTGTGAATTTAAATTGGTTGAAACACTGAGGCAACATAGCTCTAAATTAGTTTATGGGCCCAATTCAAAGTGATGATTTTCACCTAGAAAGCCTTAAACAGCTCAGGACCCCAAGATCTCAAGGACTGCCTCTCCCCATATGAACCAACCTGTACTCTGAGGCCCTTCTTTGGGCATCTCCCCATGAGAGGTCTGGAGGATGGTAACACAGAAACAAGCCTTTACTGCAATGACTCCCCATTTGTGGAATGAAGCCTAGTGCCTTTATTACATATCTTTATTTGCCAGGTGAGAATGTTTCTGTTCAACCAGGTGTTTTGTTGACTGACATTCTATCGTGTTTCAAATGTGTGTGTGCGGGAAGGGGGTTTATTGGTTTGTTTTGCTTTTGCTTTTGCTTTCCTATGTATTTAGTCTTTTGATTTTGTATTTTTATGTTGTGAACCATCCTGTGATTTTTGAGTGAATGGTGGTATACAAATTTAATAAATAAAATAAAAATAATACTCAGAAGGTTAGGAACTCCTTGATCCATCCTTAACCTTGCTAATGGCATGACTTGACTCAGTAACATGAAATACTACCCAAATCACACCTCATCATTTGGCATAGTAAGAGAGACAATGTGCACTCTAGTAACTATGAGAGATGGCATTTTCAGTGGTGGCACCTTCTATATGGAATGCCTTCCTTAGAGAGGTTTGCCTGCTGCCAATTTTGTGGCTGTTTTGGTGCCAAGTATAGTCCTTTTGATTTCCATTAAACTTTTTCTTAAAATCTTTTATTTTTCATATTTTAATGTTTTTTACAAAAGTATTTCCTCCACTATCAGTTTTAGATATGGACTTATTTTGCTGCTAGCTTTATTATGTTTCAGATTTTATGCTTATGTTTTTATTATATGTTGATATAATAAAACTAGATACACCCATTACATGAACTGTGCTAAATCTCAATGGCCAATCCATGGGGGCAAAGCTATTTGTAGTTTGCCCTACTCGTGCGGTTTGGTGATATAGATTTACACCCCAGCTGCCTAAAACTATCACCCTGCTGGGATGTAGCAATGGCAATTCAGGGGGAAATATCCACTTGCCTGGCCTATGTGGACGTGTCATTTTGGCAGAAATGGTAAGGTGGGGGAGAGGGCCAAAGGCCTTATCCCCTGCTGGGCAGTTATTAGTGCAGAGGAGTGCTCTTGTGGAAACAGGAAGATAGAAATTAAAGAGAATAAAAGATTCAATCTTGAGGGTTGGCTTCATTTCATCTCTGATTTGGGGTTTCAGGACTGGGAAGGCTATAGATCCTTCCCCCTGGCATACCTCAGCACTGTCCCATTTCCAGTTGAGATCCAATGTCACTAATGGTCATGGAAGCTGCCTTGGCAGTGGAGAGACTGAATCCAACATCAGATCTCCTTCTTTGAGCTTGGAAAAGGAAGTCCAGTTTTTTCTGTGATCCCCTTGGACACCCAACCAGGAACCATAGGAGTGCAAAGCCCCCCCCCCATCCTCCAGATATATTGAAACCTCTGATGAAACAGTTTCCATATGATGCTGGAAGGATACTTCAGTGGTCACAATGTTCAATTATGAACCTTATACTGGGTGGTTGCAGCAGAGCTTAAATAAGGATAAATATTCAAATGAAAATCATTTTTAATAAGATGCATTGTACACGTTTTGTATTAACATGGGAACTTCAAATTTAATAATTGTGTTATTCAGTAAACACAAATATTAACACCAACATTATTAACTAGCCCCCAGGAAAGTCTGATGAAGATAACTTGGATGCCTTTCAAGTTCTCCTAATGTACAATTAGCTACCAATCTTTCTTTTTTGATATCATTAACATGATAATCTTGTTTCTTTTACGTCACTGTTTTTGAATATTTGCCCATTAATATATTTGCAGCTTATAGCTTAATACTTTTCCCTTGTGGGAAAATATGCAGGGGCTTTGCATATGTAAAAGGATTTGTTATACAGTGTATATAAAACACATTTCTTCTTTACTCTACTTGAAAAGCTCCCAGATTTACTACTTGCTATTGGAAGAGCAATTCAGCTGATTCCTTTTAAAATAATATTTATTTTGCTCCCCCCCCCCCAAAAGACAAGCAACAGGTCAAGGACTACACACAGTGCATCTCTTGAGCATACAGAATGAGATGCTCCAAAATAAAACATGTATTTGACAATCATTTAGTGATGTGTGAGCACTACCCATAATAACTGATATTTGCCCCTAAAGAAAAATTAAACTCTCACCCCCAAAGTCTTCTTGCAGCCTTACAAACAATTATGCAGTTAGGTAACATACAGAAAAGACCAAGACCCAAATTATGCAAATGTACTATATTATGAAGGGACGCGGGTGGCACTGTGGGTTAAACCACAGAGCCTAGGATTTGCCGATCAGAAGGTCGGCGTTTCGAATCCCCACGACGGGGTGAGCTCCCGTTGTTTGGTCCCTGCTCCTGCCAACCTAGCAGTTCGAAAGCATGTCAAAGTGCAAGTAGATAACTAGGTACAACTCCGGTGGGAAAGTAAACGGCGTTTCCGTGTGCTGCTCTGGTTCATCAGAAGCGGCTTAGTCATGCTGGCCACATGACCCGGAAGCTGTCTGCGGACAAATGCCGGCTCCCTCGGCCTATAGAGCGAGATGAGCGCGCAACCCCAGAGTCGGTCACGACTGAACCTAATGGTCGGGGGGTCCCTTTACCTTTACCTTACTATATTATGATCAAAGGAAATCACACAAACATGCACTAGGGGCTGCACCCCCACTCTGTTTGGCCACCCCCTGTCATTCCCCTCAACTTTAACCCCCTAGAGCTTCTGCTTCCCACCTGTTTTCATCTTCACTCCCATCTCCATGCCTCCCTTCCTTTTGTTCAACCCTCTTTCACACCAACTTTTCCTCTTCCCATGCCTCTGCTTTCACCTTCAACCCTATTTCCATACCTCCTACTTTATCCTTTTTTTGCAACTTCCTCTGTGCTCCCATTTTGACCTTCACTTCCTTTTTTCCCCACCACCATCCTCCTTACTTTCTCAACTCTCCCTTGCAAACAGATTGCCCCATTTCCCTGCCTTATCCTCTCTCCTACTGTGCAGCCCTCTTTACATACAAACCATGATTACCTTCATCCTCTTTCCTCTATCTCCTCCTTCCTCCTTTTTCCAATTCTCCCTTGCACGCAAAACACCTGCATCTCCATGCTGCCTCCTCTCCTCTATCCTGCAGCCCCTTTGCACACACACACACACACACACACACACACACACCATGCTGATATATGCTACTGTATTTTAAGATGAACAGAATCTCAAGAGCAGGCCTGTCAGCTAAAACTAGGTCTGAGTAGAGCAAAAAAGGAGCTGGGAAAGGCTTTGAGCTGTTAGCTTCAAATATTCCATAGTACCTTCTCATCATCACATATTTCACTCCTGGTACCATGTGTTGTCTTCAACATAAAGTTCCAGATTCAATGTAGTATTTTAGAGGAGATATTTTATTAACAAACATTCATATATGAACAATATCCATCAACTGAACTTAAGCTTTCCTTCCCTCACTGTCACCCCAGCTTACTCTACTCACACCTCTGTCATTGTTTAAAATCACCACATTTCTCTCTCTCCATTTTCTTTATTCAGACCCTGCTGTTGTTCAAACCCTTTACTGTTGTTGCTTTTTTACAAAAAAACAAAAAACAACATTCTAAAACCTGCCTTCTTTTCTGCTCTCTTCTTCCACTCTGACTTCATACAAAGACTGTGATGTGGCACTACACATCCTCCAGTGAGGGCTGACAACAACTGCCTTACTTTTTCCCCTTTTTTGTATGTGTACACACACACACACACCAATACAAGAAGGAAATCAAGTAATGGAAAGCATGAAATGGAAGATAAAACTCTAGTAGCAAGTCTGTTTCCACTAATATTCTTTTGAAGTCTAAGTACTCTCAAGTCCTTGGGAAGAATTTTGGCACCAAACTCCTTCATGGAATGTACCCAATTCCTTCGAATGCATCACTGACCAATAGAAGATCTCCAGCCAAAGCATCTGCTTTCTTGTTAATGAGTTCTCTGTGACCATAACCACATGTTATATATCATACAGTTTTTCAAAATATACAAATAATACCAAGGATGCAAAGAGGATATTTCACTCAAATTTCATTCTCCTGCTCTTCCCAGGCCCAGAACAACATATCCACTACTTTCATAAAACAGAATTCATAATAGCTGTGAACTTGCTATCTCATTTGTATCTCATTAGTAATCAGAAACAAGTATGCAGAGAGGTCAGCCTTATCACTGAGGCCATTAGGACTTACATATCCTCTGAACATTAAGTAGTATTTTTTATATTTTGAGTCTTCTTGTGGTCTATCTACTATCTATATACTGTATACTATATACTATTGTGGTCTGTATACAGGGATCCTCATTATTTATTGTACTTTATCAAAATGTAGTAAGTCAGCTCTGTTACACTGGGGGTGAGAGAGAGCTCTGTTTATTCTGCTGAATGGGGCCCTGGACATTTCCCAACAGAACAAAAGAAGAGGCTTCCTGGATCAGGCCAATGGTCCATCTAGTCCAGCATCCTGGACATGAGTGCAACAGCACTCTGCCTACTGCTGACTCCCAGCAATTGGTATTCACTGGCATAATGCCTTTGACAGTGGAGGTAGAGCATAGCCCTAGTGGTTAGTAGCCATTGATAGCCTTGTCCTCTGTGAATTTGTCTAATCCCTTTTAAATCCATTCAAATCAGCAGCCATAGCTGCCTTCTGTGGGAGTGAGTTCTATAGTTTAACTGCGCTCAGGGGTGCCAACTTGAATGAAATATTGGGGGGGGCAGCAGGTAAGCTCCGCCCTGCATAATTGATTGCATGATATGGCACACACCCACACAACTTGAATGGCAATGCCCATCAACTTTGAGGAAACAGGTCCCCTTAAATATTTTATGGGGGAGGGCAAAGGGACCTCTGCCCTGAGGAGTTGGCTCCTATGACTGTGTTGTGTGAAGAAGTGCTTTCTTATATCCATCCTGAATCTTCTGCTTCATTGGATATCTACAAGTTCTAATGTTATGAGAGAGAAGAAGAAGAAACTTTTCTCTATCCGCTTTGCTGAAGTCCTGCCTTGACTGCACCACTGCTTTTAAGAGCAGCCAAATACACCACTCACTGACTTTCCAATTAGGCGTTGCATTGTTATTTGAACTAGAAATGATGTTTCTAGTTGGTCATGGGACCAGCATGTGGGAAGAAACATATTATATTTTTAGTTTGCCTGGAAACAGGTAAAAGATATGAAGATATCTCTCTCATGGTTAGATCATTATCTTTTCAAGGTGTAAACCAATAGAATTGAAAACTTCACCCAGTAGGAAGACTGTGACCCTTCTTGTCTCGTTAAGACTGTGAGACTGCTATTCATACTTGCACTGTTTACAGCTAGACTGAAACAATGTGCTCAGTATTGGATTACCTTGTAGACTGTAAAACTTTCAGCCTGTTGTAGAATGTGATGCCTGAACCTTGTGATAAGTGTGCAGAGCATACAGCTTATTTCAAGCTGCTGTTTTTCATTTATATCACTGACCTGCATCCAACAGAGCTTCTGCCCTGTGTCTCACCATGATCTTGCCCTGTATGCAGTCCCCAAAGATAACAATTTATGTACCAACTCTGGGTGTCAAAGGCATTCAGAAATACATTCTCAGTGACTGACCTGGAAATCTCCAACGCTAAGCATCTTGTTGATGCACTGTACCCCCTTTTTTAAAAAAAGATGCCAGCCTTTAAAGGTTTCATAAATCCAGGAGGAGGAGTGGGTGTGTGGGTGTGACAATTCCCCCCCCCAGCTATAATTTTTTTCCTGTTGTAATTGTGCATCTTCTCTTATCAAGAGATCAACTTGTTTCCTGACATCAAGCACCAAGTATTTTTTTGCAAACTGGATATTTCAAGCTTATAATAGGTAAGCATCAACAATTTTCCATCACAAACAATATCCACAAAATGTCATGTATTAAAATCTGAGGTCAACTGTGAGAACACGGTGATTTACCTGGAACCAAGTGGAAGAAATGCTGCTGCTTGTGGCTAGTATAGAAATATAATGGGTGTGACTAATACAGTGGAAATGCCAGTTTGTTCATGCTGTGTCTGTCTCAGCCTTTTGGATTGATTTATGGGGCTGTATGAGCAAAGAGGCCAACATTTTTGAATCTTTCCTGATTAAAGGTGTTATTACCTGCATCAGTTCTCTAGCTGGAAAGTGTTATGTAGTTATAGGGTTGAGTACAGAAATAGAAATAAAATAGGAAACTTGAACTAAGTTATGGCAAAGCTAGCTATAATTTATTTGATGAGGGGTAGAATTATTATTGATGAAGAAAGCATGTGGAAAAAGAAATTGTACTGATTTTAATTTTTAAGAAGTTTAGAAAGCATTAATAATTTTGTGCATATAAAATTAATTAACCAGAAAACTACGATATTTCAGAAACTGAGATGTGTTCATGAGAAGTAGGCATGCTTCTTAATAATGTGTGTGTGGTGTGTGTGAAAAGGCTCTTCTGGTCATTAAAAAAAATGAGTATATGGTGGTTCATACTTCTCTTCGGCTCCCATTTTGAATGTCAAGAAAAAGGGAAAAGTTCTATGGTCTGCATACAATAAATGAGGGGAAAAGAGTCAAGAGAAGACCGGAAGGACCAGAAGACATTGACCAGAATGATTTGAGTCTCTACATTCTAAAGCAGGGATGTACAACCTGTCGCTCTCTAAATGTTGTTGGACTACAGCTCTCATCATCCTTGACCACTGTCTATCCAAGCTGGGGCTATTGGAAGTTGGTGGTATCTGAAGGGCCAGAGGTTCTCCATAAAAGTTCTAAAGCCATACCAGCTACTGGTTTCTGTAAAACTAGTACTTAGGTGTTTCAGGTCTAGGGCATGCAAACTACAGTTGTGAGGCAAAGGCTTTAGAGTCAAGGTAAATGTTTAAGGTAGTAAGAGGTGGCATCATACAAGTGTTTTGGGAAGCAGTTCTAAGCAAAAAGCAGAATCTTTTGTGAGAGAAGACCTTTGGATGGTGAAGGGTAGTGGAGCCTGGGGAATAAAGGTCATGGCCAGGGACATATTAGGTGCTTTGGGGAAATAACCATTAAAAATTAAAAATATTCCTTAGAATGTGTAAACTTTTGTGTGGCACTGTAGTTTATGTGTTTTGAAGGTGATATAGATAGATAGATCTACATAGCTAGGCAGAAACCATAATTTTCTTCACAACTCAGGCAAGAGTTGCTAGAAACTCAGGCATGGCTACTAGAAAGTAGCAATTTCTCCCACATAGAAGCAATGGCCACCCAATCGCTGGTTTCATCAATTGCAGTGGGTTTTCTTTTTTCTCACTTCCTTGAGTGACCACTAGGAAACCTTAGGAACTCATTTTTATGAGGCAATTTTCTACACCACACATATGCCAGGACTATGTAGCACCAATCATTTACTGATTGACTTCAACACAGTAAGTAAAAGAGAACAATAGCGGGACAGTAAAGGACAAGTCCTTTCTTCTCAAGTATCCTGTAGCCTCTTATATCTCTTACAGGTGAAAAGCTACAGCAACCCAGGTAGGAATTCAGCAGTCTTGGTACTTTCCCTACTAAAGAGTAGGTCAACCAGTCTGGAGCATGCATTTAACAAATGGTTAAATAATGAGTTTTAGCAAAGAATCAGTTCTGCTTGAGTTTTCTACCATGGTGTCATATTTCTTCAGGTAGTATGCCCTGGCATTTGAGAAACTTTGGGTTAGCACACTGAAGCCTCTATCAAATAACCTGTCTATTGGGCATTCATCCTGGTATGTTTAGTCAAAGTTTATGTAGATGTTATACCATTCCCACTGTTTATTGAGCATTCATTCTGATTTACTTACATGGAGATTATACAACATCACATCAAACGTTTGTTATCCTGCATTTTCCAATGCATATTTTTGTCACTTTCATTTTCATTTTGTCACTCCAATAAAGTCCCTCCCCCTCTCATTTTCTAACGAGTGATTCAGCCTAGGAAGTATTCCAGTTTTCTCCCAATCGCTCCACAATTTAAACCAACAAACAGGATTGATAACTTTTATATGCCAGTTGTCTTTGTCCATGGAGTTTTCTTGGCAGGGATACTGGAGTGGCTTGCCAGTTCCTCCTCCAGGTGGATCACGTTTGGTCAAAACTCTCCACTATGACCTGTTCATCTTGGGTGCCCTGCACGGCATAGTTCATAGCTTCTCTGAGTTATTCAAGCCCCTTCGCCACGGCAAGGCAGTGATCCATGAAGGGGGGATCAATTCTAGACTGTCAGTATTCTGTTGGAGGGACTCAGTCACACACCCCAAAATTAGATTTGTGTAATTAAAGCTGATTAAAATGCTCTGGTACAACAAATCCACTTAAAAAACCCCACCTTACTTCCCCACCTTACGTGTTGCTGTTAGGAAAATGATGGAGAAATACACTAAAATGTGTGGGACCAACGATGGATGTATGTGATGGTGTAATAACCTCCATACAAGCAAATCAGGATAAATGTTCATTCTCCTATCAGCTCCCTGCAAACAAATAAGGATGGATGTTCAATAAAGAGAAGACATTGTATAACCTCTGTGTAAATGTTGTGCACACAAATGAGGATGAACGTTCAATCAAGATGTTACCTGGAGGAACCATAGGTTTCTTCCATCAACTGTCCTCCAAAGCAAGTAGCAAGCATGGGCAATGACCAGGGATGATGGGAATTGTAGTTCAGCAACATCTGGAAACCCAAATGCCCCCCACACCTACTCTAATGCTTCCATCAGCACTTCCCTATGCTCCCAGGGCTGTAATGGTTACACTCCCTCTTCATAACCATTTCAGCTCTGGAAGCAAAGAAGAATCACAAAATCGTAGAGTTGGAAGTGATCCCAAGGGTCATCTAGTACAACTCCCTGCAAGGCAGTGTGAGGCAGGATTGAAGGGAATAATAGTGGTACTTCTTTTAGGTGACTACTAGGCAATATTTTTTTCTACTATTTTAGTCACTGCTGTGCAGCTCTTCTGAAAGAATCCTCACATTCAGATGTGAGGATTGTTGCATTAGTTTTCCTGCTTGAAATGCTAGCACTTTTGTCCCAGTGTTTAACATTCCTTTTACACGGCTTTTCTTGCTTCACTATAGGACTGTGGCATTTTGATAGATATACTGCCATGTCATGCTAACTTTCATTCACACCAGTGGTCATGATATGACATAACAGCCGATGTCATTGTGTATGTCACCATGCTTTATGCACATACGTGCCTCTGTGCCTCCATGATTCACTCATGGAAAATGGCATGGTAGAACTTTATGCTGGAATCTTGCCCCAAATATTGTTATGTGGTATGATGGCAGGGAAATTACAGTGTAAAACTCCCAAAGCTTTCTAGGTTAATGAGATTGCAAATGGATCTTTTTCTGGAACCAATTAACATGGAAATGGGTGCTAAATGTCTGATGGATTCTGCTAGATATCTACAAGTGGTTTGCATATTGTGTGAAAGATCAGAACACAGAAATGATCAGCTAAGGAATTATTGGAGAAATGGAATAACGTGCTGTCTGAATGCAGCCCAAGAGTAAGAAGAGTGGCACTAGAGCTCTCTTTAAATGAAACAGGAGTCATCAAAGGTAGTTCAAAAGCCATTTATACAGATATAGGCCCATTTAAGGCAAGAAGACTTGGGCAGTTTGAATCACTTTTTAATTATTTGTCTTCCCTTCAGTATGCATTATTTACAGCTGATGGATTTTAGACCTACTATCTGAGAATTGAATGAACAGAAATATATGTTAAGGTTAGATTCAGTGAACTACAGATCCACATGTTTCCTGTAAAAAATCAAAGCCCAAGCATAAGGGTGTAGGATCCTAAGTCGACATCAGAGGTTCTCAGTCTGGTCCATGAAACCTGTGGCTTCAGGGTGTCTATGAACCAGATTCTATCTATTCTTCTCTCTCTCTCTCTCTCTCTCTCTCTCTCTCTCTCTCTCGTCTGTCTATCATCTATCTATCTATCTATCATCTATCTATCTATATCTATCTATCATCTATCTACCAGCTATCTATGTATCTATCATCTATCTATCTATGGGGAAGGGATCCGCTTTGATTCTGAAAGGGTTCCAGGGTCCCAGAAAAGTTAAGAACCACTGGGCTACATCCTGTTTTCACTTTTTTGGTGTAAACACCACTAAACACAGTGAAAATTGTTCCTGAATAAACATGCATAGGATCTGGATGCACGTGATATAATCCATGTTACATAGGGATTTAGGGTAGGACTTCTAGATTAGAAAGCATGGTTTTCAAGCACACTTGAGATCTAGAATATTTCCAGAATTGTACATGTGAGACCCACATGATTCAAGGGATCCCAGGAAAGGAGAACAAGTGTGTGTGTGTGTGTGTGTGTGTGTGTGTGTGTGTGTGTGTGTTTTAAAGGCATTATTATGGCTCTTGCAGCAGATCTTGTATACTTAGACTAGATGCAAGTTTCCATGTCCTCTTAGATCTTGGTTATCCCCAACATTTTGTCACCCCATATATTTCTGTGCTATCATGTGAGAAATCCAATGTATATACTCATCCTCCAAATCACAGAGACAAAGGGTCTACTGCATAAATAGTAACTGGCATGCCCAAATTGCATATTAATCATTTGCATAAACTCTGCATCCTCCAGACTTCCTGCAATGGTGTTGTCACCTATTTCAATTGCCGCTCAATGGCTGTCCTGTTCATGCCAATCTTAGTTCCCAGTCTCTCCAAAAATCTTCAGCTATCTGAAATTACATGGTAATATCTATGCTTGCAAAGCACCCTTCCTTTAGTAAACATAGAAAATGGAAGAGTCTGCAGCTGTCTTTAAATTATGTGCTTCTCAAGTGAGAAATGATGGCATTAGAGAAAACATTATTTTCCTCCTCCTCGGCTTTCATCATAGCTTTAAAAACCATTCTTAGTCAGGTATAATTTACAGTAGGAGGTAAGAAGACACATGATGCACAGTTACTCTCCACCATCTGCAGAAAATGTCTCACCTTTCACTTGTGGCACATAACATAAAATATATTCAATGCAAATTGCTAGTTTCAGGAATCTTGTTTCGGTATCTCTGTAAGTACTATCAATACACCATGAATTTAGAGCTGTCTGTGTTCTTTTCTTCACCATTCCAATGCTTTCTTAGAAGTGATGTACTTTTGAGTCTGATTTGTATGTTCAGGGTTCAAACTGATTACCTTATGAAGTGCAGAGAAGAAAATGGCTTGCACCCCAATTCTTTGGTAACATTTCTCCCCACCCACAAAAATACTTTCTTCTCTCTGCAGCTTGTGGAGTGGCTCAGCCACAAGGGAAATTATTTCTAAATAATTTATCTATTACATTAGTTTATAAAACTGTATGCCTGGCACCAACCATTTTAAAACAACAATTTCTTACACATGCAAAGAATGCCCTTTTAGAGGTTTTCTACTGGGACACATATATGCATCACCTAAAAATCATGGAAGGACAAGTCTATTTACACCTTGTTTCTCATTTCCACTCCTCCCATGGCCATGTTTCTGGTTGCTGTGCCCACCAGCCTGTGTGTAGTGTTGTTTAGTGCCAGACCGGTACATAATAAGACCTAATTCATCCATGAGTGATATAATAATATATATTGCTATGAGTTTGTGTGTGCAAGACACCCTAAATTGCTGGGTCCAGCAGGTGCTGGAATCTGAATTAATTTAATTAAGGCTTGATGTGTCAAAAGCTAACTAAACGAGGCTAGGCTAACCTCCTGTGTGAGGTGATAGCTAGACCTTGTGTATTAGGCTGTGTGACAGAAATGCTAATCTCCTGGAATCAACAAGTGTTGAAAGCTAAGGCTGGTATCTTCATGAGGTGATAGCCTGGTGCATGAGCCACTGAAGGACCACAATGAATCAAAGGAACCTACATTTTTTTGGGGGGGCAAATATTGGACCATTGTGGGGACCTCTTCACAATGAGCAATGAGGTCTGGATATCCATCTTCAATGGGGTTGTTCCACAGCAGATCACCCCATCTTTACAACATCTGTGCCCCCAGTTCCAGTCACCACACAGAAGCAGAGTAAGTTACAAAATAGTTTACTGCTGCAGTAGATAAGTTCTGGATGTAAATACACATAATGCTTGTAGGCTTTTGCAAATACCGATATATACAAATAAAGTATCCATCTTGGCTGTGAGTCCTAGAAGACATGCTCCCTACCTCCCAATACTTTTTCCAGCAGGTCTGAAATGGCAGCATTCTGACTGACTCCAGCTACAAAAAGCTGAGGCTGCTGAACAGAATCTTAGGCTGGGGCGTTGTTGTTGTGAGGGACGTTGTTGCTATTGTTGATGCTACTTTTTTGTATCCTTAATTTGAATTTTATGATTTATGTGGAAATCGTTCAATTGAGTTGTGCACTTTTTGATTTTTTTATGACTACTTTTATTATGCTTATAGTTATGCCTTGAGTATGGTTTAAACTTTGGAAAGGTGGCATACAAATATAATGATTGATTGATTATCTTTGCTGCTCCAGCAATTCAAGAAGTAACACATACCCCAGCTCACAGATGGACTCACAAACTGACCCTGGTCTAACAAGCTGACATGCCTTAATCACTTATATAGCTGGCACTGGGTCTTTACCATAGCAACTGGCATGACTGACTGTACACCTGTCAGCTTAGCTCATCCATGGGATAATATATTCTCATGAAGGAAATTAACACTTCCCCCATGTCTATTTACTTCAATATGCTCATAACTCAAACACTGACTGGTGGGAGGGAAAGAAAGGTATGTTAGAGGTGTGACCACAGAACATTTCTCAACCCAGGCACAACCTGCTATTAATGTGTAAAGGAAAACCTCATATGCACTCTCTTAATAACAGCAGCACATGGCCAAAGGTGCAGACAATCAGTTACATTTTCATCTTAAGTGAAACAGCAACTATACAACTATAAATGGTAAGTGCAAAAAGGCCCTAAGTCCAGTAAGAACTCATACAAGTTGTAACGGTTAAGGCTACACAGAAAGCATGAGAAAGCCACTCCCGATCTTAGGGGGGGGTTGCGGGCTCACGCCCCCATCCACATTTTTGCGGGGCTGGCGCCAGCCCCGCAACACTCAGGGATCCTCATTATTATTCATTCCCGGCAGCGCCAGCCAATGGGCTGGCGCTGGGGGCGGGCCCAACTGAGGGCACTTAAGGTCAGGGCAGCCCGGGCTCGCCCCTTTTCCTCCTCTGCAGCAGAAACCGGGGTGCCCCCTCTGGCGCTACAGGACCTGCCCAAGGATCAACTGGGAATCGCTAGCAATTTGTCCCTCGACCTAGCTCACTCTCCAATTAAGCTCCAACCCCTAAGAACACTGTTAAAACTATATCCCAACAGACAAGCCGCCCTTCTTCTAGGGGAAGGGTTTTCCCACGGGTTCAGAATTCCAGTTGCCTTAACCCCCAATTCCGGTTGTCCCCCCAATCAGAAATCAGTATTAGAGAGACCTGACATTGCTATGAAAAAGATTCAGAAAGAAATTGTGGCTGGGAGGGTAGCTGGTCCATTTCCAGTACCTCCCATTGATCAGCTGCATATTTCACCGCTCGGCATTGTCCCAAAAAAGGCCCCGGGGGAATTCCGGATGATACACAACCTTTCGTACCCCAAAGGAGCTTCAGTCAATGATGCTATCCCTCAAGAAATGTGCACGGTGAAGTATGCATCTTTTGATCAAGCAGTGAAGTTGGTCCGAGGATTTGGTAAGGGCGCCTTAATGGCAAAATGCGACATCGAGTCGGCATTTCGCCTTCTTTCAGTTCACCCAGAGGATTATCGTTGGCTAGGTTTTAAATTCCAGGATGCTTATTTCATTGATAAAGCGATGCCTATGGGGTGCTCGATTGCCTGTGCAGCTTTTGAGACTTTCAGCACCTTCCTGGAATGGGCGCTGAAATTTAAAACTGGCTCCGAAGGGGTGGGGCATTACTTGGATGACTTTATTTTGGTCGCAAGTAATGCAAAAGACTGCGAGGCCTTGCTACAGGCCTTCAAGTCCATGGCTGAGGAGCTGGGTGTCCCCTTAGCAAACGACAAGGCGGAGGGCCCGGTCACCACGATGACTTACTTGGGCACTATCGTTGGCTAGGTTTTAAATTCCAGGATGCTTATTTCATTGATAAAGCGATGCCTATGGGGTGCTCGATTGCCTGTGCAGCTTTTGAGACTTTCAGCACCTTCCTGGAATGGGATAGTCTGTTAGGGCCAATGCCTAAGGCCAATACCGCTCTTACCTGTAATCAATAAAGTTGTGGCCATTTTTCGCCCATTAACCTAAATTCTGGTGTCTGGTGTCTTTATTTATTCCATCTGTGGGAGGGGGCAGGTATCGCCACGCAATTCTTGTTAAAGGTTGCCTTGAGAATAGTGGTGGAATAGCACTAATTTGATCCTTGCAGAGGAGTTGAGCTACAAATTCTGCACATCATACACTTGGATACTCCTTCAAATACCCAAGGACCATGGAAAATGGCTGAACACTGAAGGGTGTTGGCACTGATCATGTGTGAGGATGCTGGTATTGGCAATGAGCAAAAGCACAGCACTTGACATTGCCACTCATTCCTTTTGAAGAAGCAAAAGAAATTTGCCTGTCAGAATGGAGTCAGCTCATCCTTCTTTTGTTTGTCTGAACTAGTTGACAGAATATTTGCTGCTGCTTACTCCAATTAAAGCCCTTGTTATGCAAAACCCTTATTGTCCTCAGAGTCTCAGCACAATATTAAAATGTGTTCCTTGATACAGAGTACCCATGGTTAATCTTTTATGTATCACAAGTATTTTGCTTTCCATTCATTTCTTGTTTGTTTGTCTGGTGTATAGCTGCACGCGCGCGCACGCGCGCACACACACACACACACACACACACACACAATTATTCCAAAGGCATTTAATTTTAGTGAAGGTAACCAGCAGGTGTGTTGCGCAAAAACTCCTAAATTGCTATTCTTGTTGCTGTTGTTGCTATCTCTATTATTTTATTATTATGCTTCACTGGAATGTAAAGGATGCAGCCACAGTGTTTCAAGGCTCATTGTCATTTGGCAACATAATGCACAGATTGTATTATTATCTTCTGTAAGATTTGCATATAGAAGTAACTTAATCTGGATTTATAATATCATACCTTATAAAGAGGATTGAAAATATTTACTGAAAGACACTTTACCGAAATGCATGAAGTAAGGTTTTCATGTAAAACTCTATTCAACTGCTGGTGTCATATTACAACAAAACTGAAGGTTTGGAGATTAAGAGAGCAACCTCAGCTATAGGAAGCTGCCATAAATTGGGTCAGCCTAAATTATCCCTACTCCAAACTTTGCAGGAACCTCTGGGTGGGGCTACTGCCAGCTGAACAGGGTTTGTCGCTCTCTCCTAGCTCCACCCCACCCCCACCATGCCCTCAGAAACATCCTTGTTGGATCCCGGGGGATCAGACCAAAGGTCTATCTGGTCCAGCTGTCTGTTCCCACAGTTGCCCAGTGGGACCCTATTTCAACATTGGCTGACACCCATGGGGTGGGGGGGCAGACTTCCAACCCCAAGTGAAATGTCATTCCATCAGCAAGGGCTGAGTGGAATAAGGCATTGATCCTCAACCTATTACCATGTCAAGCCCACTTCAAGATAGTTGTGGCCTGATTTCACCAAACACTTGCGTCCAGTTTGAGTTATTTCCAGCACTCTCATGAACCACAGATATATGCCTGCCTGGGCAAGCTTTCTTGTGTTCTGAATTCATTCATCCAAAACAATACTCCCTATTTTCATAGTCAGGAGAATAGCTTAAATGGATTAGAACCTTTGCTTTATCCATAAATATGCACCACAAAGGTGGCAAAATCTATGCTTTTATCATCTTCATTGTGAGTATGAAATGGTAGTTCTGCTCCTCTATATAACTAATCCATGTTTCGTGAATGGGCATATTTGGGGGAGTCAGTAAAATCCCCTTTCTCCTTGCATCTAGTGTAATGCTATGCTTCCTCTCTTTTTCAAATGTCTTTAAGGAAACCATATCCCAGGCATCTCCTCCTTTTTTTTCTGTTAAGCACCACCACCAAAAGCCTATGCCAGCAAACCAATGTTGTAAGGGCTTTAGCATTAGAACAGATGTTGGAGGGAAAGGAGCAGAGCAGGCTGATGAGAGCACCAGAAATACAGAGCTAGTGAGGAAATTTGTCTCTAGCTGGCCTTGACATATGTGAATCAGTAATGAACAAAAGGTCTCTCAAAGAGCAGGATGCCTTTCTTTCAGAGCTGCCTTTTGAAATAAAAATAAAAGATGCTAGCATCATATGAAGTTGTGATGGAGGGTTGGGAGAATTCTCTGGGCTGGTTTGCACATACGGGTTAACTCAAAGTTGCAACAAGGAATACAGTTATATTCAGTGCTATTTTTCTAGAAAAAGAGGCGCAGGAACTTTCCATGAATGCCTCCCTTGTTCCCTTATAATGGCAATGGCGCCCACCTGAGATATGCTGGAACTGAGTCTAGGCAAGTTCCAGCTGGAAAAAAAAAGTCCAGGTTATATTATACACTATTATACTTTCTCTCCAGTGCTTTTCTTCAAAAAAAAAAAAGGTGCCAGAAACCTTGAATACCCTCAGAACAAAGCATGGCACCCATCTGTCTATCTGTCTGTCTCGCTAGCAATAACATTTTCCCTCCTTCCTTCTTTGTATTTCTCTGGGCATATCTGTACTAGTTTAACAGCTGTGTCATTTCATCTTTCTAAAGAACTTAAGGAACTGGAATTATCTGTGTGCCTAGAATAGAAGACAGGTAGATCACTAATAGACACACAGGGCCTGGTACTACTGGTCTGACTCACTTTAGACCCAGTTAGGATCCAATATAGGCTTTATTTTATAAAGGTAGAAACTGTTAAATCAGTGCAAGGTACAATGACTATAATAAGCACACACCTATTTTCCTCCTGTGAACAAGAAGTTCAGGTTTTACAAACTGCTTCTCTGATTTATGGCACCCTATCACAATGTGATTAGAGTCTGAGATAGCTGGAATTCTTGAAATCGTAGTTAACAATATCAATGAAAGCAGCATCCCTGCAAAGGTCCTATTGGAAAAAGAAAATGAGAGTGCTAAAAAAGGAAGCTATGCTCTAAATATTAGATAAGTGAGTGATTTTCTTGCCTTGTTTCTTCTCAGAACCATGCAATCATCATTATGAAATCCCCATAGAGCTCTGCTTCATTGACAAGGGAGAGAGAGAGAGAGAGAATCTGAAAGTTTGTCTTTTTAGGAAGAAATCTATGCCTTCAAGGTAGAGGTTCCATCTGTATTCAGAAAACAAGTTCATTTGGCTTAAATCCTCATTATGCACTGTGATGGTGATGAAATAAATAAAATCCAGAAAGAACACCCCCCTACACACACAGATCAGGAGTCTCTGATCCATTTCAAAATTGATCTGAAATGACACCACAGCCCAACATTTCAATTCAGTTCAGAATGGGTCCACTCTTATAACGAGCCCTTCCTGTTGCCACATCTGCCTCCTCCGCTTTCCCACCAAAATGCATGCAGTGGCCATGACAGTGGGAAGGAATAAAGTTGAAGGTCCTTGCAGTGGGTTGTACAGACTGCTGTGATACAAGCTGCAACATCTGAGACCACCAGGAACCATAGTTCTCCTAAGCTCCTAGATTACATATATACAACAATGCATGCTTCATAAGTTATTTTCCATAGGTCATGGCAGTACTAGATACTGTTGCTACAGCAGTGCTTAGAGTATCAACATTATCCCTCAACACATGGTTAGCTTGCAAAAGGGACATTATTCCTCTTAGAGGGCTTGCAATTGTGGTCAGATAGGTCTCTGGGTCATCCTAACGAGATAATTTGAAGTGCTGTGGCACCATACTTTGGAGTGTGTGTGTGTGTGTATGTGTGTGTGTGTGTGTGTGTGTGTGTATGTGTGTGAAGAGGATAGATAGATAGATAGATAGATAGATAGAGGATAGATAAATAAATGATAGATAGAATAAATGATATGCTAGTTTTCTCTGAAGAAATCATCTCTCTCTGTTACTCTGCTGATAAAAATAATATCTAGTTATGATTGACACACAGATAAGCTTGGTGTACTGATTTGCAAATTAAAGGATTGTAAATTGTCCCACATGGTTAATTTTGCAGGAAAATTCCCCAGAAATGCAAATCAGCACAAGGGAATTGGCTCTCATTGTTAACAGGTATCAAATAATACCTCCCAGTTATGAAAAGCCACATTTCAGTGGTCAAATTAGATACAGACTGCATGCCTATTCATAGCCTGTACTTTCTTCCTATGCTTGGGAGAATTCTTAAAAGCTGACATAATGTACCTTAATCACAATCTTTGTCATTATGGAAAGCTGGCTTCCATGTGAAGGGCACCTCTTTATTCAATTATAAGAAGCCAAGCAGAATGTTTATTAGAGACAGATAACAGTTAAACAGGATAAAAGATACATGGAACAGGACAATGATATACATTTAGATGGCACTGGATTATTAGACTAAAAAGGCAAAAGGTTGCCAGAAGAAGGCATCTTCCTTTCATGACTGGAGATCTCACACAGTGCCTGTTCAGTCACTGAAAAACATTGCCTTTTATTTGTCATCTGTAGTGATTTTCCGTGGCTCAATCTTTCCACATATTGCTGCCACTCTTCTGCTCCTGAATTAAATTCCTCCATTTTCTCACAGGCTAACATGCTCTGATTTTTCTTATTACCATTGGTAAGTTCCCATTTATTTAACTAGGTACTGCCACCCCTGCTTGCTCCAGTGGCCAACTCTGTCTACCTGCCAACCTCTCCCTCCTTCACATCAGACCAACACCTTTCCATTTTCCCTTACAGTTCACCCCAATCCCTTTTGAAAGAGGGCAAGAATCACTTGAGATAGTTGTTTGGTAAGCTGCTGTCTGAAGCACCTCCATTAAACTGCTCACCTAGGCACCTGCCACCCATGCTGTTTGCTCCTGCCAGCCTGTCATTTTATCATGCAAACTGCAGTGTGATGACAACCTTACATTTTTATGTATATAGGAAGATATAAAGCAAGGTTACTCACTATGTAGACCCAGAGC
Source organism: Podarcis filfolensis (assembly GCF_964270895.1). Lineage (NCBI taxonomy): Eukaryota > Metazoa > Chordata > Lepidosauria > Squamata > Lacertidae > Podarcis > Podarcis filfolensis. Next base: position 49,148,526 of record NC_139603.1, read on the forward strand.
AAGAGGCTGTTAATTTATGTACAGGGTAACACATAACAACATAAGTAAATGAAAGTAATCACAAGAACAAGCTGAAGGTTGCAATCTTACTTCCAATCTAAACTAGGTGATACTGGTTTCTAGCTTTCACAGTTTTGGGGAGAAAACACATTTGGAAGTATGCCAATTCAAGATTCAAGCCAAGTTTTGCTTTGGCCTGACAACCTGTTACTTGGGAAATAAAGCTTCAGTGCCTCACACAGCTCTGCTCCTTTTACACAGTGGCTACTCTTGCCTATGATGCCCTAAGCCACTCTGTCTTTTATGTTACGTATTCAAATCTGTACTACTTGCTCTGAACACAGAATTTGAGTTTCCTTGAATTGGACATTGTATTCCTTCTTCCAGAATACATAGGTCTCTGACTCTGGCTGCCACTGTCTGCTCCCTATTTCTGTAAATAATCTGTTCTAAGAAATGAACTATGTAATTAGTATACACAGGAACCATTTTGAATTTGTAATGTTCAGGCTACAGGGCAGAAGATACTGGCATTTGCTGCTTAAGAATAATAAATGACTTCTCACAATGATTTAAAAAGAGTTACTCTCCCCCGCCCGCCCCCCACCTGCTTTGCTTTGCTAATGCATCATACTTTTATTCCATTAAAGAGATCCTCATGAGAATGGCAGGTTCGGAAATTCTGTGGGTAGTTTCAGTGCAATATAATACATTCTAATGCTAGCTGAAAGGCACACCAGTCAATCCACTTGCTGGATGGTTGACCTTTATTAAGTGACACAACAATAAATAATAATGTTCAAGTGAATGAAACTGACTTCATAATAGTACTGAGTGATTTTAAATAAATGCCATTATTTCAGAAAGCATCTGGCTCCTGACCGTATGAAAGCAGAATAGTCTTTATGTCTATTAAATAAAGAGCTAAATGTACCATAGCTTGTGTTGCAAAAGAATTTAGATCACAGAGCATAGAACTCCCAAGGTCCCACCCATGGAAGTTTGCCCTACAATTGTGCCCAAATGACTGCTCAATATTCTCCACTCTATTTGTTTGCAGAACAACTGAAAGGACTTTTTCAGTGAATTTCTCTATGGCAGTAGAGGGGAAATTCCAGACCATGGGTCTGCTAGTTCTTGGAGGTTAGCCTGCCATGACATTTGGAGCTAACTATGCCCACCTCACCTATACAATGCCAAGCATGGGAAAATTCAAGCCATGCCTTGAGCCTAGAATGGGGTATCTTTGCCCAGCCAGACACTGCTGAACCACATCTTCCATTATCCAAAAAGCATGGCCAAGGATGATGGGAGTTGTAGGTCAGTGATAACTGGGGAGTTATTCCTCACACTTGGTCTTCACTCCCACTACAAGTGACAACAGGAGCAGCAGTGTTGGCAGCCTGAGCATCATTCTGCATCCTTCCAAATAATGCCACTATTATTTGAAAGCTTCACATGCTAATTCATGAATGTTAAGTTCTTGCAAAAAAGCACAATGTGCCTTCTTTTGCAGGGAACATCCTAAGGATTTCTTCTTTGGTTTGATCCTAAAGTCAAATTGTATACAATCTTATAAAGACACATTCTGAATACCAGAGGTTCATATTCCTAGATGTAGAAATGGTGAACATTCTTTTTTTGTGTGATCACTCCAGTGTTCACAACAAAGTTCTAACTTTGAGGCCAGTAACCACAGATGACCACATTTCCAATTCTCATCTCTCAACAAGAAACAAGTGCCTTCAGGAAGAAAAATGGTGCAATGTAGCTCTGTGTGGTTTATGCCTTTGGGAAAAGGCTCAGGCATCCAGACAAGTTGGATATGTTTCAGATCTTTTCTGTCTAAGGAGACTCAAACCAGATGTGAATGCCACAGTTTCTCCTTTAAAAAAAAATCTGAAGCAAGTACAGCCAGCTACAACTTTATTTTTTTTTAAAAAAAAATGTGCATGTGGTGATGCTTTAGAGTGATTTTTTAATTTTATTTTTAGGGCAAATAGCTACCCCTAATTTTACATACTATCTATGGGTGCAGAAAGTGGGGGAGATTTCACTGAATATTCTTGCAAGGGGTGGTGACATTCTCCCAAATTTCAGGTGGGATTAAAATCCTTTTCAGCAAATTCTCTTCTGATAAACTTCAGCTCAACTAATGTGGAAAACTCTGTTGTTAAGTCATTGTTAATCTACTGACAAGTAACGAGCTAAGCAATGGGTGCTGGAAAGAGTAGAAATTGGGAGTGGCATTTTACAAATATTCTCCATGAGATGACCAAAATTCTCCAGAAAGAACTAAAAGAACCAATATGTCTATATCTAGCTATATCTAATCTAGCTATATCTATATCAATATCTGTACTTGTCCAGCCATAACATTTGCTGTTCTTGTAATATGCAGACAGCCTAACACACTTCTCTTTTCAGAATTATTATGAGGAGGAAAAAGAAACTCTCCATTTATACCATCTTGAGATTCTTGGGGGAAAGAGTGGGGCTTCATGTGACAGACAATAACTTTGCCTTCCAACTGTTAATGTTGAACTAAGGCTGCATCTCAAAGTTGGTTAAAACAGGCTGAATGTAACTAGTTCTTGGATTGTGTGCAGGTGTTTTAAGAATATAAGAGTATCCTGTTGAATCATGCCAATGGCCCATCTAGTCCAGCATCCTGTTCTCACCCTGATGTCTGTAGGATGCCTGTCAATTTACTGTACTATATGCTTGCAGGTCCTACCCTCATCAACACCAACCCCTGACATTCACACATTCACCACAAGTTCTTCAAAGGAGAAACTATGCACATGCAGCTGCATGCTTGTGGACTCCCACATGATCAGGAACTCTGTTCAATCACATGGAAGCTTGCATTCATACACCTGAAGATGTGTATGGTTGTTGTTGTTGTTTAGTCATTTAGTCGTGTCCGACTCTTCATGACCCCATGGACTAGAGCACTCCAGGCTTCCTGTCTTCCACTGCCTCCCGCAGTTTGGTCAGACTCATGCTGGTAGCTTCGAGAACACTGTCCAACCATCTCGTCCTCTGTCGTCCCCTTCTCCTTGTGCCCTCCATCTTTCCCAACATCAGGGTCTATTCCTGGGAGTCTTCTCTTCTCATGAGGTGGCCAAAGTATTGGAGCCCTTCATGGATCACTGCCCCTTCATAGATCACTGCCTTGCCGTGGCGAAGGGGCTTGAATAACTCAGAGAAGCTATGAGCTATGCCGTGCAGGACCACCCAAGATGGACAAGTCATAGTGGAGAGTTTGACCAAATGTGATCCACCTGGAGCAGGATCTGGCAAGCCACTCCAGTATCCCTGCCAAGAAAACTCCATGGACAAAGACAACAGGCATGTGTATGGTTACCTTTGTAGAAATCATGCTACACACACAGGTGATGGTGAGTTCAAAAATGGTGTCAGAAGTGTTTGTGGTTGGAAAACATCAGTGTGACAACAATGAAATACAGCCCCAGATAACGTGGTCTCTGGGGATTATGGCTAAACCATAAGAGATGAGATGCAAACCATTCAAACATGGTATTAAGCAAACTGTATTTCATCTTAGATGTTGCAGTTCTCTGCATCTTCTCTCATCTTCCTTAGTAAACGTAATCTTCATAGAATTTGGATGGCAGACTCCAAACAAAGAGTGAGCAAATTTCTCCTCTTTGGTAGATCATTATATTATTCACAAATGCCCTGGGTGAGTGAAATTATGAAGGATGCTTGTTGACAGTTATTTCTACTGTTTGTGGTGTTTGTGTACAAAAAATGACTATGAGGCCCTCAAAATCTTGTATAAGAGATTGACAGTGATTCTGGGTAAATTTACAAGCCTTTATTGGCAAGTGTCGCATGCGATTTATTCGGATCTGTATGTTTAAACTTTAAAGCCCTGTTCCCATGCCAGGTCTTGTTTCGGAGCCATTGAGAATCGTAGCTTAGCAGAAGCAGTCATTTCTCATAATTTCATTTTGACAGATGACTACTTTGTATCACAGGGAAATAAAAATGTTTTTCAGCCGAATACTACAGTTTCCTGCGTCTCCCAAATCTTTGTTGCTCATTTACACTACATGCCTGATAACTTTTTCGACTTACCTGAAGGGTACTTCTGTTGAGTAGAGACACTCCAAGGCAAAATCAATCTTGCTAATGGTGGAGAGAATTGTGGCACCTCAGTTGGTACTACAGGTTATTTAGCATAAACATATGTGTTCCCATTAAGGGTTATCCACAGCCAGCTTGAATGAGCCACTTGTGTAAGAGGTTTTGTTGATAAATCTGAGACTAATTTCCCCAGTCTCTTCTATATGTGCCATGTGGCAAAACTGTACCAACGTCACTGCACAGGCATACAAATATATTTATTTGAGAGCAGAACTCAAAGTCATTATGTACAGGATTTTCCCTTTCTCTCAATAGTGCAATTGATAGTCTCAAAGCTTCTTTATTATCTTTTCAAAGACAGTTTTGTTGCTGATTTTGGAGAGTGCTGCAAAGCTAATGTGTCCAAGGCCTTGTGCTGTATCCAGTTTTTTAAATAAAAAATGGTGCTGGTACTCACCATGAAGTTGTTACGGTAAGTGCCACAGTATTAAAATGGGGGGGGGGGGTGGCGGTGGCAGGGAAGGTGCTGGTACTGCGTACTCTTGAGTACTCCTAGAGAAAAGCACTGGTGGTATTCAGATAAGATTCTTTATTGACATGCATAAATGAAAATAATACAAAGGAACCAGGGGAGGGAGGGGAGGGAATTCAGGAGATTCAAGGAATCCCAAAATATGGATTCAATATTAAGAGTGTATATAGATGTTTTGATTGGTTTATTTTATGCCTTTTTAAATTTCTTTTTCATGTAATGATTGTTTATTGTGAAAATAAATAAAAAATTATTTGAAAATTCAGCTAAAAGTGCAGTCACATGGCAGTTTATTCTGTTTTCGTGGCTTTCCTGTAACTGTTAAGTTGCATATTATATTTGAGCTTTCACAGGACATCAAAGCAACCTCTGGAACTGTAGTCCATGTGTAGTGCTCATTTCTCTGTTATTTGCTTCCCAAAAAAATCCTTTTGCAAATAATATGGAAATTGGTGCTAAACTTCCACTATATTGAGTGCCCAGGCAGAGACCCCTGACCCCAAGAGCCACCTGGAAGAAATGAATGACTCAGGGCAACATGTTATGGGATTAAATTGGCCACAACTTTATTTAAACTTTCAAATGTAGGAAGACCTTGGCTTGGGAATTGGGCGTGTATCCCTCCCAGTCCCCAGCCAGGGATTTGAGGCACACCAGGGTAATCAGGTCTGTTTGGGAAGTGGGCTGGCTCTGGAAGATGTTTGTTTACGTAGAGTGCCCACCCCCATTTCACTGCAACACTGTGGAGTGCACTGACAACCTTTCAGTGTATGGTCAGTGACTCCCCTCCAACTCAGCCCTTTTAACAGACAACCCTGGCATCACCGCCATGGGGGAGGCATGCACCACCGCTTCATGCCCCCCCCCCCATTTAGGGAAGATAGACTAAAGGCCTAAAACCACCAATGTTGTGACAGCTGCTACGGGCAAGGCAAAACCTGCAAATGCAGGGAAATGCCTTCTCGGTCCCTTAACAGCAACCATCCTAAGACCGTAGTAGCACTGGCATACCTGTAAAAGTTAACCTGTAATAAAAGAGCATTAAACAAATGGCAGGTAGGGCAGGTGAAGCTCTGGAGCCAACTGCACACTCTCAGGTAGGCTCCACCCCTTTTAACTATGCGAAGAGCTCCGCCTCCCCTCGCCACAGATAGGTTCATTAGAACTAAGGTTTGGTGGGAACCTCAAAGGGCTGTGACATGGGAAGGCGGACCAGGAACTTCTGCCGTTGTCTCACATTTCAGGGTGCCCTCCGTCTGATGGGAGAGCGGTCATTCTGCTATAGTTCCAGAAGTGGCTTTTACATCATGTGAAAGCTCAGAGATAATGTGAAAATTAAGAGTTAGGAGAGCATCGTGAAAATGGAACAAACTGCCATGTGAATGCAGCCTAAATCATTGCATGCATGGAAGGACTTCTGCGAGGACAACAGAACTTCCCCGTGGCACCCACAAATTGGCTGTGCTGCACATGCACAATGATCTCGTGGGATACAGCCCATCATTGTTATTTTGCTCTCCTCTGCTAGTGGACTTTAGCTCCAATCTGGATAATCTGCAGCATGGGCTTATCAAAAGACACCACGGTTAATAACTTTGGTTCACACAAATTAACCATCCATAGAAAACATAAATACTATACAATAACTGTATTGCACATGGATGAATGATAAAAGGTGTTCTAGACTCTCTCACTAATCTAGAAGGCTGGGGTACAAGTCTCACCCCAACCACAAACAAGCTGCTCTTGAAGAATGCTGTAGGATATTGTGATCTTAAATTGGAAAATATCTGATTGCAATCTCACCTTGACAGGACTGTGTGTGCTGCAGCAGCGATGGAAAAAAATGCACGAAGGAAGGATTAGACTGGACCTTGAGAAAGCTGACTCCAGAATCATATTCAAGTAATTCCATTGCAGATATAGGATGATGAAGCCACATTAATGTGCCTTATGATGGTCCTGCCATAAGTCAACTCCAATAAGCCAGATGGCTTTTTGCTGTTCTTTCATCCTGGTGTTGTACATAAAGCCTATCTTATTCTAAAGATGTGGCAGCAAACACCTTCGACGTTTTGTCTAAAGAGGAACCTCTGGTTTCACTTCAAATTCTGTGTCAGCTGAAATTCTGTGGCCTCTGTAGATGGAGGTGCACCTCCCAACCACTCCCACCCTGTTTTTCACAGACTTAGAGATTGTGTGCCACTTATCTCAGGCCATTAGACGCAGCCATAATGTCACAGTCTTTTTAACATCACACAATATATTGCCACTTCCCTGAATGGTCTCTGTAATTCATCCATGGTGTCTTCAGAAGGAATGCACAGTTCCTTCATAAGCAGCTCTTATCGGAAAGCACTCTTGTTGGTGGTTTGTTTAAATCGGCTGCTTAAAACTGTGTAATTAATTCAGTATACAAGAGAAATATGACATATGGTTACCATAAAGGAACTGCAGGCCTAGTGGAGATAAATCAATCCTTAGCTAGAAGAAACAGATGTTTCCTGCAAATTCAGATTGTTGTTTCACAACCTTACAAGGTTTGGGGTTTCATCACTGACTGCCTTCAGCCATCATATAAACTATTTGCATTTGCAGCCCATCTAGAAAGAGCATAAATAAATGTTTTAGCTTACATCGATGGAACAAACTGTGGCCAAACAGTTCAAGTGTGGCACAATAAGAACCCTAGCAACTGATGTGACGTAATGACTAGAGAGCTGGAGTTGCTCCCAGGCGCCCTGAATTCAAATCCTACTCAATTATGAAACTCACTGGGTGACCTTGAGCTAGTTATCTCTCGATCTAACAAACCCCACAAAATTGATGTGAGGATAAACTGGTGGGTCAAGGATAATGAATGCTGCCCTGAATTCCTTGGAGGAAAGGAGGGAGAAAAATGTAATAAATGTAAGACATAGAGAAATAAACATTGGCATCTGATAGAACTATAGCCATTACTCATAGACTCCGCCCCTTCCATCCAGTTACATTGATTCACACTAGAAAAAAAGAGGGGTGTCATTCCTGTCAGATTGCAGTTTTTGAAGCCACAATCCACCATGTTTTATGAACTTTTCCCCTATGGTGAAGAAAACAGGGGTGCGGGGCAGTACAACTCCATGACTTTTTTTTTCCAGACAAAGAATAATGACATCATCTGCCAGAGTCCTGGGTAACTGGCATATTCTCTTTCTGAATAGTGAATGAGATTTACAGATTTGTTAGCGACAGATTAACTTAAAGGAAATAACGAGAATAAGGGAAATAATCAAGCAGAGCATGGATACACTTTTCCTTTTCTTTGATTTGGTTCCCACTTCATGCTAGCAATTTAAATCGTAACACTGATTTGCAATATTGATTGCATTTCTAATTAAAGGCTAAAGGTTGCATTTTGGCAGGCTGAAAATCTTTTGTTAAAGCTCTGCGTGGCCAATGAGTGGAGTAGGACTTATGCAGTCATGTTAATCCTAATGAATTGGGCATCTTACTATGTACTGGTGCTCTATGTATGTGCAAGTATGTACATGAATAAACAAGTATGTAATGGATAAACACAAATGGCTACATTTCCGGACTCTACTTAAAGGTGTGGATATGGGCCTGTCATGGTGAGCTCTTGCATGTCTGACTGTATCCCTGCTGCTGCTTCAATCCTTGCCAAATCTATTCAAGAGAAGAGGCATAGGAGAAGCTGCCCAGTGAGCAACGTGGGAATCCTCTGAATTTCCCTTGCCCTTTGTAAAGTTCTGGGGAAGAAGGTTGTTCATACAGTGTGGGCAGATGCCAGCTGAGATGCTCCTCCCTAGCTTTTGCATCTGTCTCAATGGGCCAGAAGGCAGTGTGCTGTTTACCTACTTGAATGGAGGCTCCAGCCACAGCTTATGTGCATTTGCCATGAGATTTGTTTCAATGCAAATTATGCAGTTAGTAACACCGCGTTTTAAAAAGTAAAAGAAAAGAAAAAAATAATGTATGTGCAAGAGCTATCCGGGTCCATGCATTTTGGATTCTCTAAACTGCACATACACTTTTGCCAGTGTTTCGTTTCCCTGGTTTCTCTCCTTAATTAAGAACTGTTTCTTTTCCATTGTGCTGATGGCTCCTGGACCCAGAATACAAGTGCGTGCTCCAAGTAAATCTCTGCCATGGTTTTCTTATAAGGAAGTTGGAACAGAATGCCTTAGCCAGGGTCACCATGACAGCTTGAAATCTCCTGGGCTACAGCTATCAAGCAGGAATTTGCTTTGCTGGATCTAAATTTGGATTAAAATATTACACTGCCATCTGGTAAAAGAAAGTGAAGACTGTGGGACATGATGCAACAGGGGTAGTCATGATAAATGAAAAGGGCAAGGAAGTTATGCAGATGCTACTACTTTTGTACACTGCAACACAGCATGGCTTTAATCAGTATTCGAAAATAATCAAAGGTTCCGGATGCATGATTGTGGTCAAATATTTGTGTATGCCATGATAATCTGTCATATTCACCTTCTCCTGATAAATGGGCAGCTTTTGCAAGGAAGCATAAACATCTATAGGACATCAAAGCAATTGGCATTCAGCCTGAGCTTTAAAGTTTTCACGCACACTCCTCTGAAGCGACCCTCCCCACTTTCAATCCGAGTTAGTTCTTTTATTCCCAAATGTCACCTGTTTGTTTTATAGGAGTGTTCCGAGATGTGTAGCATTTAAAAGAATTATCTAGCAGGACAGGACATGCCCAAAAGGTTAAGTGAAATTATAAGGTTTTAGGGCAGTTGTCTGCCCTGACATTGTTCTCATTATCAAAATGCTGAATAGAGTCTCTAAAGGATAAAACCTATGACTCTGGTCTGGTCTGTTAACAATTAAACCACTTTAGCTCAGGCATAACCACTTAAGAAGTCTGATCAACCTTCTGTTGTGAGACCTTTGATGTCCAAATTGAATTGTTAACTACACAGTCTGCAGACTCCAATCCATTTTCCATTACCTCTTCATTTACCTGGACAAACAGAGGTAAAGTTTCCACTTAGGAACTGATCCATCAGCAAATCTCTTAAAATATTAGAGACCTTGTTCCATGCTTTATCTGTTCCTTAAAATCAAATGGATTTATGTGCAGTGCTTAGACAGCTAACATTCCCTCTGGCTTTATCAAGGTGATTGCTTACATAAGAACTGTGGATTGCCAGAATGCTACATTGCTAGGAGGATGAAAATGGGGCAGCCCCAATATCACCCCATGGTAGAGTTGCCACCTGTCCTGTATAATACATGATTGTCACATATTTCTATTTAAAATGCTGCATCCCGTATCAATATAGTTTTGTCCTGTGTTTCAGCTCTTCTCTCTCTCTCTGTGTGTGAAGTTAGGAATCCTCTCCAAGTACAGGTGTTTGAAAGGGTGTGTGAAAGGTCATGTATTTAAGCTCTGCGTAGCCAAACACAGACAGATTTACAAATTCATGTTGATGTGTGTGTGACAATTTCCAGAGGGCTCATTCTGTTAGGCTGCAATAGATTGCAATGGATTGTTTTAAAGTCGCTTCAGCACCAGAGAGAGGGGGGGGAAATCACCCCCCCCAAAGACGCTGCCCCACCCTGTCCTGTATTTTGCCAGAACAAAGATGGCAACCTCACCCCATGGGAGCATCCTTCATCCCCACCAGAATCTTACTGCAGCTGCGAAGGTCTTGATCTGGTATGATTATGCAGGAATGGAGACTTTTCCCTTCTTTAGTTTGCCATTACAATTACTGGAATTTCTAAAATTCTTCTTGGCTTTTGAGCTGGAAGTGGCCCAAAAGTTCAATGTTTTGATATTTGGACCAAACCGGCTAAAGTTTTGAGGGAACAAGAGGTTGGGGACTCTCAACCCCTTTCACATTGCCTCACTGCTTCCACCTGCATCTTGCAATGGTAGCTGCAGTCCTGGCAGTTGCTGGTAGCTGCTGCCACCTCCCAGTGCCCTTCTAAAGAGAACTAGACACAGCAGACCCTAAGCACATCACCAGTGGAGATTAGCTATCAGTGGTTCATGCATCTGGGAATACAGTTGTCTGTAGCAGGGGTGGGATATTTTTTTCAAGAGCCACATTCCTTCAGGGGTCATGTGTTGAGGGCCACAAGTCAAGGGTGAGTCAAGCCACACTCCTCTGTTTAGATCATCATCACCCAAGCTTCTCCCCTTTTTCTTTCTTTCTTACAATTTGTTACACACATTAAGATTTGTTACATCATTACCATCATCATTTTCCACTGCCACCCCACATCCACTTACTGTCTTTTATCTATTCTGCAGTATGACAAGTTTTCATGTTCCTCTCTTAGATAAGCGCCCCGTGACTTTTTGCTATAGGTTTTTTCTTTGTTGTGTTTCTTCTTAATTTTCCAAGTTCAGCACTTTCTATCTTGCATTTTGGATTTTTTAAAAAAATCGCATGACAGACCTTTCTCACAACAAACACTCCAGATCTTAAGATCTGATAGTGTGTATCACCCATGTAATTGCTAATTGCAGTTGCTTGCTGCACAATTGCTAAATGTGCAAATGTCTTTGCATCTGCCTTTGACCTCAGAGAAACACAGCTTTAGCAAAGCTGCAAGTTTTTTGCCCATGTTCTTGTTCCTTTCTTTGTGTTTGATTAATATGGTTGGAGTGAACGTCTCAGTTTTGTGCATGGGAAGCAGCAGTTGCCCGGGCATATAATTGGGTTCCCAGTAGAACCAGCAGAAATAAGACAACCCGTGGCTTCTGATTCTGGCCCTCGACACAAGAAGGCTTACATTCAGGAGCACGTGAAAGAAGCAAAGATTTCTGTGACATCTGTGGAAGGCAGTTTTAGCGTTGCTGCTCTTAGAACTGCAACACACAGGTGGGTAGCATTCACTGAGTCTAGCCCTCAGGGGGGAAGACGAGGAAAAGGCACAGTAAGGTCTAGAAAGTGTATGACCTGCATGCAAAAATAGAGCTTAACAACAAGAACAAAAGGAAGCACAGCCCTACACATGTTCATGGATTCTTAATATAAATATTTATAGGGCGCAGGTTTTCTCATTTGTGATGGTTCCCCTCCCATGACAATCCATCCCTCGGTGCTATCTTTTAAAAGATGCACACAGACAGGAAACACTCTCCTTTTAGCTGAGATTCCTTGTTATCAGCATCTCCCTAGATAGGAACATGGCAAAAAATAAGTTTGCAAATGTAGGCATTAGTATAAGGTGACCAGCAGAATTCTACTCTCCTTATTATAGATACAATGAAAATACAGCATTTGCTTTTATATGTGTATTTTTATCACTCAGTGACTGGAATGCCAAGTGGTGAGCAGCACATGTGAAAGAGCCATCACAGATCAAACGAAAACTATCTCACCTAAGCACTTCGTATCACCCTGTGCACATGTACACAGATGAGCTTGTGGCATTAAAAGAGGATTAGATAAATTCATGGAGGATAAGGCTATCAATGACTAGGATGGCTATGTTCTAACTCCACTGTCAGAGCCAAGATGTGCCTTTGTGCCAGTCCCTGGGAACCACAGGAGGGGAGAGCGCTGTTGTTTATTTTTATTTATTTATTTATTTACTTATTTTATTTTTTATTTCCAAAACAAAAGAAAAAAGAAAAATTACAAACATCAAATTCAGCATCCATATTCATTTCCTAACATAAACCTGTTACATGATTAACTAAATCAAATATACCTAATTACTCTAAACTTCTCTTTGCTGTATACAAATACATCACAATTAGAAATTATATATTAAAACTTTTATATTATAAATAATATTCCAAATTCCCCCATACCCCCCACTCCCCTTCACCCATGTGTGATCTCAATTTTTTGCTTCTTCCGTCTTGTCGTGTTGTTTTAATTTAGTCATTATTCGGTTAATTTCTTCATTATTTTCTTGCTTACCCCTGCATGTTTTACACATTATCTTTTAATATTCCAGTTCTGGAACCATATTTTTTCACATATTCCTTCACTCCATTCCACTCTTTATTCTCTGATTTGAATGGCCTCTAATAAATTGCTGTCAATTTTGCCATTTCCACAAACTTTGCCATTTTAATAATGATGTTATTTTCTCCCCCGTCTGGTTGGCCAATGTGAAAACTGGATGCCAACCTAGGTGGGCCATTGGCCTGATCCAGCAGATTCTTCTTATGTTCTTATGAAAGCAATTAACGTGTTTAGTTGTGAATGATCAGTTATCAAGTGCTGCACATATGCAGGTGATCAAGTTAAGAAGAAACACGATGTATCAAACAAGGCAATGAAGCGCCTTTCATTAAGTGAAAATGAAAGGTCTACTAGCTGCAAAAAGGAAGCATGCTTTGCATAACAGCATGCATATGGTGCTGTATTTATTTGTGTAAATAACTTTTTTATTTTTCTCTTATTCCCTTGGATTCCTAGTGTCTTGCCAAAGAATCATTTCTCCCCCCCAAAAATTGTCTGACTCCCTACTGCTTTTATTGCTGAGTGCCTACAAGAAGCACAGTGTGTGCATCTCATTAGTGCTTTCTGTCAATGACATTAAATGAGATCTCATGCAGAAAACTGGGGAAATCCAATGCTCCGATTAATGAAATGTCAGGTAAATCTATACAGCTACCCTTTTTGTGTCTAATAAGGAGCTTGTATGTATGAGAATAATACATCTACCACAACCCCAAAGCACAGTGAGTACACCAGAGGTGATCCATTTCTTTCTTGTGTGTACATGAGGTTTTTCTCCCAAATTGATATGACTGATTGATTATATTTCTATGCCGCTTTTCATGCACATGAATTGCAAAGCAGCTTACAAACAGTAAACAACTATAGCCTAGCAGAACATCATGAATACAACATAAATCAGATAGAGTAATCATGGTTGGATGGCCATCTGTCACAGATTGAATAAAATATGGAAGAACCATCAGTAGAAATGATGTTAATATCACAAACAACATTAAAAAACATCAGCAAGTAGAGAAAGCTAGAAACAACTAAACACTATGAAGGCTAAAATAATCACTCATTAAAAATCCGAAGAAGGCCAAGTAAACAGTTACATCACTAAAAAGGTAAAGGGACCCCTGACCATTAGGTCCAGTCGTGGCCGACTCTGGGGTTGCGGCGCTCATCTCACTTTATTGGCCGAGGGAGCCGGCGTACAGCTTCCAGGTCATGTGGCCAGCATGACTAAGCCGCTTCTGGCGAACCAGAGCAGTGCACAGAAACACCGTTTACCTTCCCACTGGAGCGGTACCTCTTTATCTACTTGCACTTTGACGTGTTTTCGAACTGCTAGGTTGGCAGGAGCAGAGACTGAGCAAAGGGAGCTTACCCCGTCGCAGGGATTTGAACCGCCGACCTTCTGATTGGCAAGTCCTAGGCTCTGTGGTTTAACCCACAGTGCCACCCGCGTCCCTGTTACATCACTACCTAGTGCCAAAATAACAATGTTGGTGCCTAATGTACATGTAGGGTAGGTATGGGCAAACCTTGACCTTCCAGATGTTGTTGAACATCTCCCATGAGCTCCAGGAATCATGGCTAATGGCCAGGTGTGAGGGGAGATGTAATTCAGCAACATCTGGCAGTCCAAACGTTCCCCTTCCACTCAAGGGGAGGGCATTCCACAAATGGGAAACCACCACTTTACTCTCTATACACAATCTATGTTGTGATATTTATTCTCACAAATGTATTCTAAGGCTATGGCACCTATTGACAAGATGGTGTTGCCTTCTTTGGCATATATGTCAGAAATAACAACATTGCGACCTATATCAGATATAAACTCATTTGGTAATGCAGGTGTGTTTAGCACTGCCCATGTCGGCTGAATTGAATTTTATTCTGGGCAGGATGTAGTGCTCTCTTTTATTATTGCCTTTGGCTTGCTTCATAATGCTAAATTAGCTCAGTAAAACTAATGCCATCATGAAAATCATATAGCTTTATGGCATATCACACAGCTGTAACTCACAAAAGCATTGTCAGACGCAGGGTTATAAAGAAAGTCCTGTGGCATAATCTAATGGAGATAATAATCTGATTGCTGTCAAATGAAATTGAGAGATTTCTCTGCTCAGAAGATTGGAAACAAAAGCCTGATAAATGGTTCACTTCGACCTAATGAGGGAGAGGGCAACCAAAGATTACGGTTAACGATATTTCTAGACAATCTGAGATGTACATGGAGAAAAACACAGGGTTATGCAAAAGATACGAATCTCGAATAAAGAAATGAAGCAGGGTGGCTTGGGACAGATTTGGGGGTTCTTTGAGCTGAAGCACCCCGAACTGAAGCAGCGCTTTCCAAAGTGCTTTGAAGTGCTTCAGAACGGTGGATGGTAAGAATGCATTGCAGGCAACAGACCTGCAAAAATTGAAACATTTCCCCCAAAAGTTACCAAATAGGGCAAAAGTTATGGTGGGGAGACAGGGGAAGGAGAGTTCTTTTGTGACTGGCAGTTCTAGCTCCTCATCAGAGAGAATGATTATGTTAGGGATTTCCAGTCATGGTTCTTCAGGGTGGGGATGTTGTAGTGTATTAGCTAATAGTCTATTCTGTGCCCTTTGCTCTTTGCTAGTTCTGGCAATGGTGCTTGCTTGGAAAATGCTATGCATTCAAGTCCTTCTGCTTCTATGCCACATGCCCACACATTCACTCCTGTCAAATCAACTCTGCCTTTGGTTTCTGTGACTTGGGTGCCAACTGAGCAGAACAGAAGCCCGAAGCTGTTTTTCCCACCCACCCATCATATCTCCTTATCATCTCACCATTTTGTAAAGTAGGCTCATTTCTACACACATACAAACACACACACACACTCCTCCTAATGAATAGGCATTATCAGAGTTCAAGGACAATTTGCAGCCAAACAGTCTCAGGTCATGTCACAGCCAGATAAATGAATACTGTACACTCAGTAAGGTCCCTGAGTAAAAAATAAAAATAAGGGCACATAAACTTTACACTGAAATGATTGATTCCCTGTAATAAATCAGTGGCTGAGTACATCAACCCCCCACCAAATTTGGACTCTAGTGGGTACCACAAGCTGAACAATGCAGGCTGAACCTCAGGAGTAATTACCGTATTTTTCGCTCTATAAGACGCACCAGACCACAAGACGCACCTAGTTTTTGGAGGAGGAAAACAAGAAGAAGAAAAATTCTGAATCTCAGAAGCCAGAACAGCAAGAGGGATCGCTGCACAATGAAAGCAGCAATCCCTCTTGCTGTTCTGGCTTCTGGGATAGCTGCGCAGCCTGCATTCGCTCCATAAGACGCACACACATTTCCCCTTACTTTTTAGGAGGGAAAAAGTGAGTCTTATAGAGCAAAAAATATGGTAATTAGTCCTGTCTTGGGTTGTTGCTTTTTAACAAGTGCGGACAGCAAATGTACTCTGGCATGTGCGAAAGGCAGTGTTTCTTTGTTTTGCATTGCAGGGGGCAGGACTAGAATTTGTGCAGATAACTTTCTTAGGGCCAAAGCCCTATGTAAAGAAGTATGTCTTTATCATACAGCAAAAGCTATACATTGAAGATGCTATAAATGTTATTTATTTATTTTCAAAAAATATATCCTGCCCTTCATCCTATCATCGCTGGGTAGATTATAAGAATGATCACATAAAACAGTATAACCAGAATCAATACAATATAATTGGAGTGAGATTTATACTCATATTATACTGCAATATTGCCTACAATGTTCGCTTATGTTATCATCTGGCATGTGTCAGAAATACCAATATTTCAACCAATATTGGATATAATCTCATATTTAGCAATGTGCACATGTTGACGCTGCCTATATCAACCTCTCCAGGTGTCCCTATTTTCCAGGGACAGCCCTGATTTAGAGAAACCATCCCGGTTTCTGGTTTGATCCTGGAATGTCCCGCTTTTCCTCAGGATGTCCCCATTTTCATTGGATAAATGTTGGCAGGTATGGAGTTATTTGACCTCCAAGCCATCTGAAGGCAATCCTGTATATGGAAGCTTTTAAAAAATGTTTAATGTTTTATGATATATTTATATATGTTGTAAGCCTCTCGGAATGGCTAGGGCAACCCAGAAAGATGTGTGAGGTATAAATAGTAAAATTATCTTTATGGAATAGGATGTCCCTATTTGCATCTGATAAATGTTGAGGCTCCAATACTTTGGCCACCTCATGAGAAGAGGAGACTCCCTGGAAAAGACCCTGATGTTGGGAAAGATTGGGGGCACAAGAAGAAGGGGACGACAGAGGACGAGATGGTTGGATAGTGTTCTCGAAGCTACAAACATGAGTCTGACCAAACTGCGGGAGGCAGTGGAAGACAGGAGTGCCTGGCGTGCTCTGGTCCATGGGGTCACGAAGAGTCGGACATGACTAAACAACTAAACAACAACAAAATGTTGGAGGGTATGCTATATTAAGCTGAACTGAATTTTATTTTGGCAGAAAAAATAATACTCTGTAGCTCTCGTTGCCTTTGGCTCATCATGCTAAATTAGCTTGCTAAAACGAATGCCATCATGAAAATAATATAAAATTGATGCATAAACTTTTCCATTAGTAGCTTTGTACCCCAAAAGATGGAGCTATGGATTCTGTTTCAAATTTTTGGAAATAATCTGTTGACTTTCCATTGTTTTTGTAGCTGCACTGTGAGAAAATAGAGTATTTCTCTTGCACTTTATAAAGCTTTCATTTGTATGAAAGCTGCAGCCTGTACATGTGGTAAGCAGGCCTTGGCAGATTTAGGCAGGTAGGCAGTTTTTTATGAGTCTTTTACATCTTTAGAGGTATATTACCTGGCGTCCCTTCAAAGCTTCTAGAGAAATACATCTTGTTTGAGTTTACTCAGGAATGGCTTTTATCTGCTTTTACTAGAAATCTGTCTGATCAGTGACAGATGCAAGGGACAAACATTTTATGGCAGGGAAGTGCTATGTGTGAAAATTATATTTTGATAAAGCTACATGTGGCAACACAGCAAAATAAGATATTCTCTTTACACGAGAGACATCATCAAGTTTTATAATTGGAATTGGAGTTTAACACTAGCACTTCTAACAATAAGTAATCAGTTACAGAGTCTTAAAAAAGATGCAACATGCTTGATTCATTTATTTTCTTTTGGTTTCATTTGGTAGGGGGAGTGTTGTCTCTACTGACAGATCCAAAAGTATTCAAAGCCTGGAGAGCTTCAGGAATTTGGGATTATTTGTCAAAGTCAGAAAACAAGGAGCTAGAAATATAAACTCTGAGATTTCTTACACTTACAACAAAGTTCTATACAAATTTACGCAGAAGTTCCACAGTAGTCAAAGAAGCTCACTTCCAGGTAAATGTGCATAGGGTTGCTTACCTGGGAGTAAGCCCAAGTAAACATAGTGGGCTGTAGTACAGTATAACCCCAGTAAGCACCACTTACATGTTTAGTAATCTTCTGGAATTCAACGGAAACACTTACAATTATTAACATATGTGAATACTTTGTTTATATAACCCAGGTTGAATTTTCTATTAGGGTTGACAGATGCAAAACAGGGCAGAGGTCCTACATCTTTAATATTTCTATTTAAGGGCATTTATATAACACAACTAGTAAAGGTGTAGAAGTCCAGTCCTCTTTGGCATCTCACCACACTAAAAGAATCTGTCACAGTTTTATCACCTAAAATCATGAGATTAGTTACCATCCAGCTGGTGTGTGTGTGAGGTTTTTGTGTCAGCGTATAAATCACGCACTGCTAGAGTTGTTTCTTTTCGTATGCCAATGTATTTCTTATCAATAAAAAAAATCAGTGTGGTGTGAGCAAAATTTTATTCTGAAAGTGCGGCCTAGAGAAAAAAAGTTTTAGAACCATTGGCTTATATCTTACTCAGAGCAGAACCGTGGAAATTAATGGACACGTCTAACTTTGGTCCATTAATTTCAACTTAGCTGAATACAATCTCCTTCCAGGATAGGAAAGATTTTGCTTCTCTTGAGATTCTTGGACATTTACTAGTCCACTTAAGTACACAGAGGCATTGTTCATTAACATGGGGCATTAGATTTCAACCAAGAGTTTTGGAGAGACCAGATAAAACAATTTGCTTCTTATGAATGGTTGCATCATTCTTATGAATTGTTACATGATCCTTATGAATGGCTATATTTAGGGAAGTAATAACCTTTTCATGTGGCTCAGGTCCTCATTTATGCTCTGCTTCATGATTTCATTCACAGTTATCAGCTGCATCCAGAGCGGAGGACTTGCTTGTCATCATTATCTGTGTGAAAGTTTCCAAGAGGAACTTACAAATCAAATGTAAAGGTGAGGAACCTTGATCGTACTTGAAGAAAGGTTAAGATATAAAATTTTAAGAAGATTGATTTTGGACTCTGCTGCTCTTCCAGTTAATTAACGAAAGGCAGAAACAGCTCAAAGATCTGCATTAATATTAATACCCTATAAGAGGGTACTTCCTCCCAATCAGCCACAGCAAAGATGGATCAAAGAGACTTTTCATGAAATGGATGATTTGGCCTCCAGTTAAGTTTCATGGCACTTTTGCTAACACTTTTAGCAGAGCAAGGGAATGCCTTTCTGTCTGATTATTATAGGAACAGTCATTTTCACACACATTTACTTAATAGAGATATCCCCTTATGCCTTAATAAATGTTTGTGGTACAGACAGTCCATCCACATACTATTTAATGATTTTTGTTTGGGCTGATATGATAGAATACTATAAGTAATCTAAAATGTCATAACTCAAATAGTGTACCAAATATATCTGTGTCTCTATTTTGTAAATTGCCCTGAAAACACTACTGAATGTGCTCCTTACATCTTTTAAATGAAATAATAAAAAACTGAATTAAATAAAAATAATGGAAATGTCTATTCTGAAACCACGCCCTCTTTAACTACTAATCACGAAGGCTATATATCAGGAATGTGCAAAAAAATAAAATATGGAAGAATCAAGAATCAATTACCAAAGCAGCATTGTCTTTGGCAGATTCAGGGCTTGTCCAAACCAAAGCAGGACTGTCTGAAACACCCCAAACTGAAGTGGGATACTTCATAGATTTGGATGTTTAAAAACCACTGTTTGCCTGGGTAGCCACAAAGAGAAACTGGGTGCTGGACCAGACAGGACTTTGGTCTGATTCAGCAGGGTCTCCCAAAAGATGCTGCTTCGGGACCTCTTCACACACTACCTTTTAAGGTGCTCACCTATAAAGGTGTGGAAGCATAACCATCATGTAAAGGTGAATTCATTGGGATCAGTAGCAGGATCAGCAGCAATTCCCTGAAAAGAGTACATATGTTGAAAATCCAGGTTTGCTGACAGGAAATGTGTAAAATAGCCCATAGTTAGAGCAAGCGCCTTTGGTGCTATTGAAGTCACTAAAAATGCATTTGGTACAGTTGGGGTACAATTGGCGTCATTATGCTCACAGATGGGATTTTGACCCAGTGGCTGTCTCATCTAATAGAATACAAGGGGAGGATGGGTTTTTTTAAAAAAGGTTTTCTCCTCCTGTAGTTCTCAGCATCACCTGAAAAGTGGCACCAGAGAGTTGGGGTACCATCTAGAATAGTGGTGATGCCCGCTAGATCAAGGCATAAAGGTATCAATTGGCTTCCATCCAATGGCTACAATGGAGAAGAATGCACCAATGTGTAACTTATTTCCTGTAAACAAGCTTTGTTCAGGTTCAGGTTGACAAGCTAAAGAGAAGAAACACATTAGGAGAAAAAGTGCACTTTTAAGAAGTTAATAATGAAAATACTTAGACTGTTGCCAAAGAAGGAACACTGGAATTATTGGTTGTTCTTCTCATAAGAAAACTCCTGAAACTGAAAGACATTACTAACTTAGATGCATCAATTTCATTGGGCTTACTCTGTGCAGAATTTAGCTGTCTGCAACTTTGTGTCTGACTCGCAACATGTTGCACAGAAATCTTCAAACTGTGCCAAAAGTTTCAAATCAGCCCATGCTTTTGGTAACTTGAGATTTCAGGGAAAGTATATTTAAGCTGCATACAATAGTACAAAGAGTGATCTGAGAGCAACATTACTGACACAGTATGTTCCAATTACCAGGCACCATTATCAATGTTTCTTGCATGGCTTCTATACTGAGTGATAAATATAAACATGGGAGACAACTTTGCTGCATGCTGTTGTGACAGTTAATGACTTATTTCCCAGGGTGACAACCAGAAAGATATAAAACTGGAATGGAGCATAGGAACCATTGGGGTTTTCCTCCACAAATGACATAGAGCATATTTTGACAAGCCATCTTGACTCATACAGCCCTCTGGATTATCTTTAGAATCCATTCTAGTTTAAAGGATGGTGACCTCTCTCTGTGAAGGCAAACAAATGGGTTTTAAAAAGAAGAGAAACTTTCAAACGGAAAAAGTTTGGCAAAATGTTTCTTTCTGAAAAGCTTCAATTTCCAAATAATGCTGTACTCATGTCAGGGTGAGCATTTCTCTTAATAAAACCACTTTGTTACTTTGACCCCTAAGTCTTTGTTCCAAATAGTAAACCTGCAAAAAATCTTCTGAGACATTCAGAGAAATTCAGAAGTAATGACCTAGAAGAATACAAAAGATAGCAGGAAAAAAATGTAGAGATCACCAGCGTGCAGGCTATTATTTATTTAATGATCTGATACTCAGTATATAATGGACATGGCTTTTAAGTGCTAAGCATCTGAGGGCATTCCAAAGTCTGGTGTAAGCTAACCCTATCCTTTGTTCCTATCCTATCCTCTCTTTTTCTTTCTTTCATTGAGCAAGCAAGCATTTACCAGTTCTTGGGAGAGAATAGAGAATTTGTGAGGGTTGGAGCCCAATTTATACATTATATATGAGCCATGTGTCTTCTATTTAGATTAGAACCTGATGTGACATGGACTTCTCATCAGCGAGTTCCTTTAGGTGTGCTCAGTAAATTCTATGGAACCAATGACACTTTCCTTCAAGCA
The DNA here is from genome assembly GCF_964270895.1 of Podarcis filfolensis. NCBI lineage: Eukaryota > Metazoa > Chordata > Lepidosauria > Squamata > Lacertidae > Podarcis > Podarcis filfolensis. The sequence continues at coordinate 49,170,176 of NC_139603.1, forward strand.
GCTCAACTCTCCATGCTGCACTGCAAGGCATATTTTGTACAATAAGACCAGCACTTACAGTTGGAACCTTTGGAAAGTTGGTGAGCACCATCATTAGTGGAGCTCCAACTGGGGCTTTTTGTTGAATCTTAATTAATTAACTGCCAGAGTCATCTCGTATGTGTGGGAGAGACCCAAGCCTTACAATAATGATTCTTAAGTAATACAAAGCCAAGGTTTAGCTGTACACAGTTCTCTGATTTTGACTTGGAACTATATTTTAGCGAGCAATTACTAGCTGACTTTCATGGTACTTAAGCATTCATAACACAGCTCTAGATGGAAGCCTAAAAAATATTAGGACAAATCTTTCTACACAGCCAAGGATTAGATACCTATTCATTTTATTGATTGAAACATTCTAGGTAAACTCCAGTGGTTATAAGCTCTTACAGCTCATGAAGTTATTCACCTGGAACTGCACTCCACTGTACTTTGAATGACCACGCTACTTTTTTTTGTAGTAGAGAAATGCCCATAAATCCAAATCTGGGCAGTTAAAACAGTACAGTATTGTCTAGATCATTCTGATGCTGTTTTGTTTTAGTAATTCAGAGGACTCAGACTATGTAAGTATATCTGTCTAATGTATAATCCACATTAAGACACAGCTTCAGCTGATGTCATAAAATATGTTAATATAAAGAACTAGACAACTTCATTATTTGCCCTACTATTTCTTTTTAAATAAAACAGTTCAGTTTCAGACCTCAATTTCACCTATCAGTCTCCATTGTTTGTATGCATGCACAGATACAAGTGTTTTTGAGATGAGACCAAAAACATTCCCCCATGTTTATAGATTCACACATCTAGAAGGTCATCAAAGTTTACTCCTAGCTCAAAGCTGGATTCTCACCCACACTAGTTTTATCCATATCATCCTAGCTTAATATTGATAAAGCAGGATATAGCTGCTGAAAAGTACTGGAGCAATCCATGTGTACAACATCAAGATCATCACTAAGGTCAAGAGGCATCACACACCTGTAGGATATTGCTTCAGATAGTTCACGCAAATGAACCAAAGTACTCCTGACATGAGAAATGCTTAATCAAATATCTAACCCAAAGCAAAACATTCTTTCTTTATGAAATGGAGAAAGAAAGAAAGAAAGCCATTGACTTTGGCTTCCTTTATATGAACACATTTTTATGAAGGTATATTTATTTAGTGCTCAATCAGAGAAAATGTGGATTTGGGTTTTCCAAGGATTGTTGCTTGCTCCAATTGAGCTTTAAAGAGTGGGTTTCCATGGGGAAAACGCCAGAGCAAAAAAAAGGGGGGCTCAAACACAGAGCTTTCAAGTTCAGGCTATGGTTGGAAAGAGCAGAGGAAAGGTAAGTGTGGATAAGGCCTAGGTTATCCCTGTCCAGATGAAGGTCTGTTTGATAGAAGGCACTTCACATCACTGAGGCCACCTGTGCCCCCCCTCCCAGACTACCAGAGTGGCTGGGGCAACCCAGTCAGATGGGTGGCATATAAATAATAAAATTCTTCTTCTTCAGGTGAAGAGCTACCCCACCAAAGTTCACCAGGACTTGAATTTCCCAGCTAAGATAAAAGAGTAAGAATTTCATGGAGGCTGTTTGCCCACAGAACACGGGAAAAACAGAATTTTAAATGGACAGAAGACATTTTCTAACCACAGCAGGTTGCAACTATTTTCCTTTGAAAAGATTCTGATGTAAAAAGTCCCAACAACAGTTATGTTTTCTGGATCCTGTGGTTCACCTTCATAAATTGTTATTTTGACACTTCCTCTGTCAGTCTTCCTATTTGCTCTTGCTTATATTCTGCTTTCTTCTATGCTATATAGAGAAGCACCTACAGACAATATGACATCTTTGGTGTTTGGTCATCTTTGGTCTTTCACCGTAGCACAAGGACAATCTTTGGAAAATTCAAGAATGAGAAAGGTTTTGCACTGCTTCAACTGTGCCCTTGTACCTCTGCTGAGCCTGACTGAATAAATGAAAGAACACACACACACACACACAACCCAGGAGGCATCCAAAAGTGTAGAACAAGAAAGAGAAATGTGTCTCAAAGATGCCAGAATGAGGAGATGTTTTATTGTCAATGTGCCCAATACCTTTTAACACAATTGCCTTTTTCAGTTGCCTCAGAAGCTTTAGCCATGCAAGGTTTTTTTTTTTGTGTGTGTGTGTGTGCATGTTTGTAAACAGAGGTTTCTTGATCAGGTTTGCAGAAAAATAAGATGGTAAGTCCTTGATAAAGGCCATCCTGCCCAAATGCATCGGTGCCCTGAATCAAAGTATGACCGCTTCCACTATTTGTATTATATCCCTTGAGTTCCTTGCAGGAAAGGTGAGATAAAATGCAATAATACAAATGAAATTTTCAAAAAAAGTAATAGGCCCCAAAATATCAGCTAACCCTGATTTGCTGACATGACTTTAGGGCGAAAAGAAAGAAAAAAGGCAAAGACTCAAAATGTTCAAGATATGTCTGAGAGGGTTTATGACACTGCATGGGCTATCCCTGGCATACCAGCAATATGCCCACTGACAACACATTCAGTGCATGTGAGAAAGGGCTGTCTGTGCACTCTGGAGTGTATGTGCACAGATTCTCTACCAGAATAGGCTCCAGCTTGGGTCAGGTTTCCCTCTTGCATGGAGGATCTCTGTATGTGTACATAAAACCACTTAACAAGTGTGCCAAGAATGTGAATGGTGGATAGTGTGGCTACAGTCTACACTGGTGACAGTGAGCCAAACTAGCCTGCATGGCCCCATGGCCCCCCTTCAAGTGTGGAGGTGAGGTCATCTGAACCCCACTGATTCTAAAGGTCCATCCAGACACATGCAGGTTTGTTAAACATGGGCTTCTAAGTTTGGCTATAAAGCAGCCCTTTTTTAATATTTCATTATAATTTGGCAGCCATAAGAAATCATTCATTTAATGATCCAGTATAGTTTTTATATTGCTATACTATATTACTTCAACCATAAAAATTATTTAAGTCGTTCTAATCCCCCTCCCCATGTAGTTAGCAAGGTGTGCATACAATCTTTCAAGTTGTTATTCATTCTGCCTCCCATCTCTTATACTGTGTGGCATCCAGCAAAACAATTGTATTAGACAAGCCTACACAGATGCTGAGAATGTTGGGGTAATTTTAACATATTTTAGTATTTTAACTTTTGTATGCTTTAAAGTAAGGTTGTAATTTTTTGTTTTGTTTTACAGTTTTACAGCCATTTTACAGTAAATAGCTTTGAAGGTTGTTGTTGTTTTACAATCAAGCAGTGTATAAATTTTATGAAACAAAGAAATAATACTAGTACAAGCTCTTTAGGCTGTGCAGTGAACCCCTTTCCTATTCTCTTTTCTCCTCTCCCCTTTTGCCTGCTCTGAGAGGTTCAAGGAACACCATGAACACATTTAGGAGGATGTGCCAGTGATAAAAAAGAGGGACTGAGGACTCTGCAGTCAACATGTTTGGCATTTGTCACATAACACATACATGCACAGAAATGAGAAGTAAACACCTGGGGTAAGTTTGGAATAAGGGAAGGGGAAAGTGGGTGAGGAAGGGAAGGAGGGATGACTGGCAATATGAGCCCAGCTCCAAAAGCAAAAAGTTCAGAGTTCCCCCTGCACTGGAGTGAAGCATTTCAAACTGAAGGTGGTCAAAGTCCATTCTTCCCCAATCAGACTTTCTTCACCTCTGTCACTAGAAGCCATGGTTTCCTTTCTCTGTTTTTTAAAAAAAGTCCCAGAAAAGTATATGACTAAAGAAGAGAGAGATAAAATAAGAAACTTGTACAAAAAAATAAAAAATAAAATCTGACCTGCATTGTGTGTTTTTTCTTCCATAAGTGTAGTCCTTTCCCTCCTGTACTGTACATCTGAATTGTTTGAAGTGCATTGATTGTTATGAGAATGTAGCTTGAGAAGTTTTTGGTTAAAAGCCCTTTTAGCATCCTCTGCTCTGAGGTATTTTCCATTCTTTTTGCACTTTCAAGGATGGCGGGAAATTCTGCATACCTAAACAAAGCTTCTTGGGTGATTTTGAGGGCACTTTCTGTAGGATTTGTTCTTGTCAAAGAGAGGAAGTTATCTGTGATTTCTGGTGGTAAGATGACAGAGGGCAGGAAACCAGAACCAAATAAGAATGTTGGTTGCTTTGCGTCTTGCTAAAAGTGCCGCTCATCTTGTAGATGGATGTTTGTGTTTGAATTCAGTTTTCTGGCATGAATTACTTCAGCCGGATCCCATTTTTACACATGCAAAGCAAAGGTTTTAAATGTGCTGCAGTCAACAGCATCTTCTACCTGAAGATAATATTTCAGATTCAGCTTTGTAACTGAGCAAGATGTTGAAGCTGATAGAACTGAAGGAGAGTTGAAAGATAGCACGGCTTTTGTCCTTCTGGCAAATCTATAGCTGGCAAACTTTTGTCTGTTGACTTTCACCTTACTCCTGTATTTCCCAGACATTGGCACATACACTGTCGTAAATCATACCTCCCAAGCTTACTGCTTTTCACACAGTAAAATGCAAATTGGCTTAGTTATTCAACTACTGGATTTCAAACGACTTTGACAATGACATTAACCTTGAATTCCAAAGCACCTACCAGTGCAAACCTATATATGTCTACTTAGATGTAAGCTTGATTGAGCTTAATGGATCCTACTCCCAAGTAAGTGTGCATAGCATTGCAACCTGAATTATTGAATTTATTGTGCTTCTGTTATAATGCTATACCTAAATACTTGTAATAATGCTATAGCTACTTACACTGAACTCAACATAGCTTGTGTCGGAGTATGCATGTGTAAAGTCGTTTCTTTATTGCAAGGTTTGTTTGTTTTTGTTGATGCCAGGAAAGAACGGAATAAATAATTCTTTTACTTCCATGATAGAGCAAACATGTGCCCTCTGAGTGGTATGCATGTTCTTTTGCCCATCAATACTTCCCACGTTGTTAAGTTTTTCACTTCCCAACACTTGAGAATGGAGTCCATTCTCTTACAGAGGGAGCAAGAAAATACAACAGAACCATTTGACAAATAAAATAAAAAAATGGCATGTAGCTTCTCTTAGGAAAATGATTAATCTCTGCACTTCAGACCTCAGACTAAATTTCTGTCAATACAAGAACATTTTATTAATTTATAGGAGGGATGTGCAATATTGCCAAATCTGTCCCTGGATTCACTAGGAAATAAGCCAATGACAATTCCTCTACAGAATGGAAATGGAGATAAATCAGCTCATATCTTGAGTTATTCCAGCAGACTCAGAAAATGAGTTTGAACACAGGAGACATTATAGCTCTATGTGGATGTTACCCCTCCTGTGATTAGCAATTGTATGAGGGTGTGTGTGTAAGTTGCACATTAATGAACAGACTCACCAGCACAGATATGCCCACAGAGCACATGGACAGCAGCTGGTGGGTCCAGCTAAGATGGATTAAAATGGTGGTCAGTGGATGAAACCCAGCTTTTCTCTTTACATAGGTGTTAATTATCCAAATAGAACTTCTGTCTCCAGATATGCCTTTTCCCAGATATTTATCAGACTCTTAATTCTATAACTCTACTATGCTGCATTTTTAATATATAAAAATGCCACAGTTTAGTTCCTTAACGGCACCTGATCATCAGACCTGAAACAAAGACAGAAAAATTCAGCCATTCCTTTCTCATGTCCTCTAACTGTTCAAAACTCACTTTTACAGTGTGGATATCATCAAGTATTCTGCAAGAGCAGACTCTCAGGGGGTTGCAACTAAGATCCTAAAGACCACTTCCCTAATTTTGTACATTTTATTGCTGGCCTGGTATTTAAGGAGGTGTTTTGAATTGGAGCTATCAAAAGTCCTCTTCAACCATTTCAACTAGCAGTTAACTAAACAGAAAAAGGGACAGTGGGAATGAGTATGCTAATTCATTTTACCTGTCACTGTTTGTGTCACCTTCAAACTTGTTGAGGGCAAACTACTACATTTTAGTTTTTGCTCCACTTCATTTTTTTCCTGGTCCAGATGGGAAGAAGGTGATTCCCTTAATAGAGCACTAAAAGGCCAACTATCTCCCCAGATATTATATGGAATACAGGTGTGGGCCCGTTCTGATGTCACAGCACTGGAATCAGTATAGCACAAGCTTTTATCCAGACTGAAAAGGTTGCCTAGATCCACCAAAACTATATTGTGAGCAGAAATTTCATAAAGCATTTGAATACAAAAATGAACACACAACTCCTTGAGCACCCAGAGAAAAGAATGTGAGACAAAGTTAATGAATGTTAGAATGATGTTGGATAGAAATTAAGTGGTTTCCAGCTGTAATGCTTTAAGAGAATATGGAAAAAGGGTTATAAATAGGTAAAAACATAATTAAAATGATGTTGGATTGGAAATAAGTGGTATTAGCAACAAAGTTAATAAGAATATGCAAAAATGAATTGATAATGGATGAAAATACAGAGTTATAAAATGTTAAGTTATAGAGATAAGATAAATGAAAGAGGGTAAGGATTTGCTGATTTGATTATTTAAATGGGAATACAAGAAGGGGAGGTGTGAGGAGGTCAAAGAAACAAGCAAATGAGTTTTAAGTTATGAAAAATGGAATTGTTTTTAATTTTTCTTATTTTTTCTGTGTGTTTATATGTTGTATTTTTATTTCTCTTTTTTCTTTTATTATGTGTTCTTGTATATTTGTTTTTGTAAAACTTCAATAAATATTTCTTTAAAAAAAAGAATGTGAGACAAAGGTTGCATTCATACAACATTTCATTCCATTTCCCTGATGTTTCCTTTCCAGATATTGTCCACATTTTTCTGTGAACTTTCACATAGTGTAGAAGCCACTTTGAGAAATCTAGTGGAAACCAGCAGATGTTTAGCGCTCATTTCTGTGCTAATTGCTTCCAGAAAAATAAGTGTGTTTGCAACCCATTAACCCAGTTTGCACTGTAATTTCCACATGGTTGACATGGGTCATGTCAAGTGGTGGTAGTCTAGCATAAAGTTCTTTCCTGCAGTTTTCATGAGTGAATCCTGGGAGAACAGAAGCACACATGTACATAAAGTATGGCAACATGTCCAATGACCTCCATTGTTGTGTCACACTATGCCCAGTGCTGTGAATGAAATTTAGCACAACATTGATCAAAAATACAACAGGACCATTAGAAACCGAGACAAAAGTGCTAGCCTTAGAACCAGGAAAATGAATGCCATAATCACCATGTCTGAAAGTACCCAGTATTCCCCATAAGCAGTGCAAATAGTCAACTGTACTTATAAACTATGTGCAGGGCTCTAATTAACAACGAGCCAAACTATATTTTGCAAGTATATTTTTAGGTGAAAAGCAGCTGAAATTTTCTTAAAATTGTGTTTCATAACTGGAAATATAATATACAGTTTGTGAGATGTAGTTAAAAGATGTTTGCATGCACCGTTCTACATTTTGGTGGTTTTCAGCTTATGAATGTTCCTTCTCACTGAGAGAACAAGATTTGTTCTGAGAAATAGATACCAATTAGGATAGAACCTGTCATAAAAGGTGGCTGCAATTGTGTTCATAATAATATAAATAATTCACTGACTTAATACCTAAAGTCTAAGAAGGTAATATCGAAAGAGCAAACGAAGCATAACTATCTTTTGACAGTTCTTTAAATAAATAGCAGGTGATGTCCCAATCTGTGCCCTTTATGGGGAGAATGTATAATTTGCAAGAAGCTATGCATCAAAATAACCTATAAAAGAATACTTACAAAGAATAAAGATATTCAGATAAGGCTGCAGTCTTCTGCATGCTTACAAAGGAGTAAGTCCCATTGACCTTACCTTGACTTATTTCTGAATTGCAGCATAGGATTTGGCCTCTTTTGTTGACATTTCAATAATTTTCCAACTTGTGGTAGACATCTGTCTTTAGCAGGGAGATTTCTTTCTCTCTGAAGGCTCCCTGAGCATTTTAGAATCACAGTTTTCCAAAGTTCTAAAATGTGTGGGAAGCTTTCAGAGATACCAAACAGTCCCTGCTGCAGACGGTTATATTCCACAAGTTGGAAAATAATGGATACAGTGAGTGGGAGGGGCAGAGCTACCACACCAGTTTCTGCTCCCAGCCCCTCACATGTTTGCTTTTCCATGCTTGGAACACTTGAAGAGGACTTCTCTTGTACTTCCTTGTTTGCTGTGACATCTGTGTTTCCTTCAAACCAAGATACAGAAAAGTTTGCATTTGAAAAAGACATTGAAGAGTGGTTTCTGTTTCCAGTTGCAGCTGGCTTCTAAGCTACGGCTCTTTTTGGAAAAAGACAACTTTGACAATGTACTCCATGCTCTAGTAACTTTCAAACTGGATTACTGCAATGCTCTCTTCAAGGGAACATTAAAGATGACTTGAAGTTGACTCAGAAACTTCAACTGGTCCAAAATACAGCAGCCAAATTACTGGTTGGGATTCTATTTGGAGATCACATAAGCCTCAATGGTGGCATTGGTTGCCAGTTAATTTCCAGGTCTAATTGAAGATGCTTAAATTAGTATTTAATGTCCTAAATGACTTAGGCCCAAAATATCTGAAGGACCATCTCCTTCCCTACAGACCCTTTAAGGTATTGTGACCCACAAATAGGACCGTTTTGGTAGTTCCACCACCTTCAGAAGTTGTGGCAAGGAAGGGGGAGGTTAGCAGCCTGGGAGAGGACTTCCTCTGTGACAGCCCTTAAGCTGTAAAATTCCCTCCCTACACTTGACATCTTCATTATGTACTTTTCATCAGATGCTCTTTACCCTGGACTTTGACATCATATATAGCATATAGACCCGCCCTATCATTTTGCTTTAACTTTTTTAACATTATATTTTTAAATTGTGGGAACCCATCCTGGGGTTACCACGACTGAAATTTTAAAAATTATAGGTCTCTCTCTGCAGGGCAAAAATGTGCTGGGCCTCAGACAATGAATTATTCAGTATAACATCCTCCATGTTACAATGATGCTTTGTCATTCCTGTTTGATGCATGTGTTGAGGGAGAGGATGCTTACTATTTTCTTTCTTGATCTTTCATTTCTTTAAGTCTTGCAAATTTGTGTTAGATATGTGAGATACCTCATATTTCCACAGCTGATTCTACATTTGCATGTATTTGTGTCATGCTTTGCTCAACCAATAGATGATAGTTATGTTCTCTGATAAGATGCCTAAATCTGTTCATATAATAGACCACTTGGCTCTACTGTATTATGGTGCATGTGAGGTCAATAATATCCATTCTGATACACACTGAATAAATATTTATATAAGTCCACACTGCTCCTTGGAGTCTATCAATAATTCATATTTTAGAAGGTCTTAAACACATGATAAACCATAACGGCTCCAATGGAATAGTTTACTTTCACAAACTACTAGGAGAGTGAGCCCTCATCTTCTCCTTTAACAGAATAATCCTATGTTTCCATTATCCCAAGTAAACTGATGTCATTGATGTGGAATGTATCTGATGTGTATTCAGTCCAAGAAGGAAGGGGGGGAATCGTCACCAATAATAAAAAAAAACAGTAGAAAGAATTGGGCTATGCTGGAAACAACACCCACTAATGGTGGGAGTTGATTAACTTACTACAATGGGGACATGAGAGATAGATGGTGGGAAGCTGTCCATACACATTCTTATAATAGCGAAGAATTAAAGAACTTATTGCAGAGAGTAGAGAGTCAACTGAAATCAAGTACAGTGATGGTTTGTGTTGTCTGACAATCATGGTCTCAAATACTGTATCTTGTCAGAAAAAAGTACATTTCAAAGTTATGGGAGGCTTCAGTAACAATTAAAGCCAGCTTTATTTTGTTACTTGTAGAAGTTCCAGTTTGTAAGAACGTCGAGCTCATACAGATACACAAACTATCCCAAGGTAAGCTCTTGGAACCAAGAGTATATTTGCAATTTCTATCATCTGGTCCAGTGCTTATTTTCTAGAAAAATAGGTGTTGGTACTCACCGTGAAGTTGTTACAGAAAGTGCCACACTTTTTAACCCCCCCCCAAAAAAAAAAGATGGGCAGGCACTCCATACCCTTGAGTACCTCCTGGGGGGGAAAGCACTGATCCTGTCCAATTTCAGCAAGTTTCAAGTCAGATATGTGGGACAATGAGTGACAAGATGCCCTGCATGTGTACAGAGTGTGCAAACAAGAATGTACATCTCACTCGGGGATGGGAAGCATCCAGAGTTACTCTCCATTGAGCCCTAACACTCTGGATAGATAAAATGGCATGGCCTCATAGAGGTTAAATATCTTTCCCACTGGGTCCCCAGTCCTGAGTAGCAAGACTCACCTATATTTTTATCTGTCTGAGTTACATTTTTCTATATATCCTTGCCCTGGGATTCTGTCAGGCTTATGCAAACATTTAAGAATACATCTTTCTATAATAGTCAACTGATTTCTGATTTTAACTTTTGATATGGTTTTATGCAAAATTGCAAATTGCTCTGCTATTAATATTTTTTATGTATAGTGGTAAACAATTCTTTTAAATAAATAAATAAATAAATAAATAAATAAATAAATAAATAGTGACCAACACTTTCCTAAAGATTTAGACACACCCCAGGCACTGATTGCCATACCAGCACCAAGTGAGCAGTATGTAGAGTAAGCGGAGAAAACTGTCACTCTATACCAACCTGATAAATAGGTAAAAAATTCCCACTTAGCCTATACAGAGAAACAATGTGGTTAGAATATTGGTCTATGTCCCGGGTGATAAACTCTGACTCCTCACTCAGTCATGAAGCTCACTGGGTGACCTTGGACCAATCACTACATCTAGGCCTAACCTACCACACTGGGTTGTTGTGGAGGTTAGTTAAGGAGGGGGAAAACCTTGAGTTTCTTTGAGAAAAAGGTGGGATATAAATTAAACAAGCAAACAAACAAACAAACACATGACCAGTTAATGCCAGACTATAAACACAACCTTCCAGCTAGCATTGGGATGATAAAACCCTGCATGATAAGCTCTTGCTTTGTCAAATATTAGGCCCTAAAACAGAAAATATTTAAATGTGCACACACACACACACAGAGAGAGAGAGAGAGAGAGAGAGAGAGAGAGAGAGAGAAGTACTTGTTTCAAATGCTCAGTAGCATTCTAAACCAACCTATGACTACTTGTTTGCTCAGGGCTCCTCTCCTCGCATCAGTAGGAATCATAGAATCATAGAGTTGGAAGAGACCACAAGGGCCATCGAGTCCAACCCCCTGCCAAGCAGGAAACACCATCAGAGCACTCCTGACATATGGTTGTCAAGCCTCTGCTTAAAGACCTCCAAAGAAGGAGACTCCACCACACTCCTTGGCAGCAAATTCCACTGTCAAACAGCTCTTACTGTCAGGAAGTTCTTCCTAATGTTTAGGTCGAATCTTCTTTCTTGTAGTTTGGAACCATTGCTCCATGTCTGCTTCTCTGGAGCAGCAGAAAACAACCTTTCTCCCTCCTCTATGTGACATCCTTTTATATATTTGAACATGGCTATCATATCATAGCCTCCTCTTCTCCAGGCTAAACATGCCCAGCTCCCTTAGCCGTTCCTCATAAGGCATCGTTTCCAGGCCTTTGACCATTTTGGTTGCCCTCCTCTGGACACGTTCCAGTTTGTCAGTGTCCTTCTTGAACTGTGGTGCCCAGAACTGGACACAGTACTCCAGGTGAGGTCTGACCAGAGCAGAATACAGTGGCACTATTACTTCCCTTGATCTAGATGCTATACTCCTATTGATGCAGCCCAGAATTGCAATGGCTTTTTTAGCTGCCGCGTCACACTGTTGGCTCATGTCAAGTTTGTGGTCAACCAAGACTCCTAGATCCTTTTCACATGTAGTGCTCTCAAGCCAGGTGTCACCCATCTTGTATTTGTGCCTCTCATTTTTTTTGCCCAAGTGCAATACTTTACATTTCTCCCTGTTAAAATTCATCTTGTTTGTTTTGGCCCAGTTCTCTAATCTGTCAAGGTCGTTTTGAAGTGTGATCCTGTCCTCTGGGGTGTTAGCCACCCCTCCCAGTTTGGTGTCATCTGCAAATTTGATCAGGATGCCCTTGAGTCCATCATCCAAGTCGTTGATAAAGATGTTGAATAAGACCGGGCCCAAGACAGAACCCTGTGGCACCCCACTAGTCACTCTTCTCCAGGATGAAGAGGAACCATTGATGAGCACCCTTTGGGTTCGGTCAGTCAGCCACTTACAAATCTACTGAGTGGTAGCATAGTCAAGACCTCATTTTACCAGCTTCTTTACAAGAATATCATGGGGCACCTTGTCAAATGCCTTGCTGAAATCAAGATAGGCTACATCCACTGCATTCCCTTCATCTACCAGGCTTGTAATTCTGTCAAAAAACGAGATCAGGTTAGTCTGACATGACTTATTTTTCTGAAATCCATGCTGACTATTGGTGATCACAGCATTCCTTTCTAGGTGCTCACAGACTGTTTGCTTAATGATCTGCTCCAGAATCTTCCCTGGTATTGATGTCAGACTGACTGGGCGGTAATTATTTGGGTCCTCTCTTTTCCCCTTTTTGAAAATAGGGACAACATTTGCCCTCCTCCAGTCTGCCGGGACTTCGCCTGTTCTCCAGGAATTCTCAAAGATGACTGCCAGTGGTTCTGAGATCACATCTGCCAGTTCTTTTAATACTCTTAGATGCAGTTCATCAGGCCCTGGAGACTTGAATACATCTAAACTAGCCAAGTATTCTTGTACTATCTCCTTAGTTATTCTGGGCTGTGTTTCCTCTGCTGTATCATTTGCTCCAAATTCTTCAGGTCGGGCATTGTTTTCTTTATCGGAGAAGACTGAGGCAAAGAAGGCATTGAGGAGTTCAGCCCTTTCTGTGTCCCCTGTTTGCATTTCACCATCTTCTCCTCTGAGTGACCCCCACTGTTTCTTTGTTCTTCCTTTTGCTACGAACATACCCATAAAAGCCTTTTTTGTTGCTTTTAACCTCTCTAGCAAGCCTGAGTTCATTCTGTGCTTTAGCTTTTCTGACTTTGTGTCTACACGTGCTGGCTATTTGTTTGAATTCCTCTTTGGTGGTTTCCCCCCCATTCCATTTTTTGTACACATCCATTTTTTAATCTTAACTCAGTTAAAAGTTCTTTAGATAGCCACCCTGGCTTCTTTAGGCACCTTCCATGTTTCCGTCTCATTGGTATTGCCTGAAGTTGTGCTTTTACTATCTCCCTCTTAACAAACTCCCAGCCATCATGAACTCCCTTTCCTTTTAGTATTACTGTCCATGGGATCTCACCCAGCACTTCCCTAAGTTTTATGAAGTCGGCTTTCTTAAAGTCAAGAAATTGAGTCCTAGTATGCTTGGCTGCTCCTTTCTGCTGTATAGTAAACTTCAGAAGAGCATGATCACTCGCGCCTAATAATCCTTCCACTTCTACCCCACTAACCAGGTCATCAACATTGGTTAGGACCAGATCTAAAATGGCTGTTCCTCTTGTTGCTTCTCCCACTTTCTGGACAATGAAGTTGTCTGCAAGGCCAGTGAGGAATCTGTTTGACCTTATGCTCTTGGCTGAGTTTGACATCCAACAAATATCTGGGTAATTGAAGTCCCCCATTACTACTATCTCCCTTCCTTTTGCATGCTTGGCCATCTGTTCCAGGAAGGCATCATCTATGTCCTCCGTTTGGCTTGGGGATCTATAGTAAACTCCCACAATGAGGTCACTGTTATTCTTCTCTCCCTTAATTTTGACCCAAATGCTCTCACTTTGGCTTTGAGGTTCTAAATCTTGGATCTCTTCACAGGTATACACATCCCTGACATATAACGCCACTCCTCCTCCTTTCTTGTCTGGTCTGTTTATCTGAAATAGATTGTATCCCTCCATTATTACATTCCAATCGTGGGACTTATCCAGGTTTCAGTGATGCCTATTATGTCATATTTAGTTTGCTGTACCAAGAGCTCAAGCTCATCTTGTTTATTTCCCATGCTTTGCGCATTAGTGTACAGACATTGAAGTCCATTAATCATTCCCCCGTGTCTCTTATTTAAGGATTTTTTCCTCCCACCACTAGGTATGCGTGCTGTTTGCTCCATTTGGTCTATGACATTTGGATGATCATCTTCATCAATTGATAGACTCCTACCTTCAGGAGCACTGTCTCCCTCCCCCACATTAGTCAGTTTAAAGCCCTCCTGATGTGGTTTCTGAGATTTTTGGCAAAAACATTCCTCCCAACCGTTGTGAGGTGCAGCCCATCGCTTGCCAGAAGTCCATCTTCAAGAAACTGCAGTCCATGATCTAAGAATCCAAACCGTTCCTGTTTACACCATTTGCGAAGCCAGCTGTTCACTTCCACTATTTTTCCCTCTCTCCCTGGGCCACGTCGTTCAACTGGGAGGACAGATGAGATGACAATTTGTGCATTTAATTGCTTCAATTTCCTGCCCAGAGCCTCGTAGTCTCTTCTGATCTTCTGGAGGCTATTGCTTGCAGTGTCATTGGTTCCCACATGAACCAAGAGGAAGGGGTATTTGTCAGTGGGTTTTATGATTCCTTGCAGTCGTTCAGTTACATCTTGGATCTTAGCCCCGGGGAGACAGCACACTTCCCGAGACATCTTGTCAGGCCCACAGATCACTGCTTCTGTTCCCCTCAGTAGGGAATCCCCTATCACCACTACACGCCTCCTCTTAGGTTTGGTCGGGGTTCTTCCATGAGCTGTCCGTTCCAAGGTCGCCTGCACATTCCCTGAGGACTGACTTTGCTGCTCGTCTTCATGTACCTGATCGACTGTAATGAGGAAGAGATCCTCAAATGGAGTCTGCTCTTCGTCTTCCATGCTAGGGGAGAGGACCTCAAAGCGATTGTGTATTTCTAAACAATCAGAGCGAACCCTGGGCCTCCTACTTCTTTGAGTCACGTTTCTCCATATATCTGGCTCCTGTGTTGGTGAACTAACCTCCTTCTCAGGGGAGTCCCCTGTCTCCTCCTTGGTGGAGGCGGTGTGCTCTGTTGCTTCCAAGAAGAGCTCCAGCTCTCTAATTCTTTGGAGCGTAGCTACACGTTCCTCCAGTTGCTGGACTTTGTCTTCTAAGAGGGCAATCAACATGCAATTGCTGCAGGTAAAGCTGCCTGCAACCTTTGGCAAGATAGCAAACATTGCGCAGGAACCACAGGCGACTGCAGCTGTTCCCTCACCCTCCATCTTGAGAACGTGTCGTTGGGGGTGGCTACAGTGGTCCTCCATCATAAGAAGTGTGAAGACAGGACAAATAACTCCCCCCCAAAAAAACCTAGGTCTCCCCCAACAAACGTTTGAGACTAGCTCCCCTAAATCTAAAAGATGGATAAAACTGTGCGCGCCGCTGCCCTGCAAGCTCTGATAAGCTCCTCCCACAGCTAATCACCTGCCTCAACAGAAACCCTGCCCCCTCTGACCTTTGCACAGGGAGAGCAGCTAATCAGCCACAAAGAAACACACACACGAGAAAACCCTTTTTGCTCCTTCTTCAGCTGCTGCCCTGCAAGCTCCCAAATCTTTAGGATGGCTCCCAAATCTCACAATGCACAGAACTTAATTTCACAGAACACAAAGACTCCGTGATGCACTTGGAAGGGGCATGTGTGAATTGCATTCATATCTGTGGTATGATTTTTACTTCATTCACTTAACAGCAGTGTGTGAATTAGAGACACTGCCAGTTTTGTGCTCCAAATCACTCTGAGTTTCCTAGCTGGATCTGTTAAAGCGGAGTTAGTGAGGCATGATATTGCTGATTCTTCCTCCGTTGCTCTCTGCAATGTCACTCAAGAATTGTTCAGCGAAAGAAACTATCTCATGAGCAGGGCATCACTAGCACTGAATTGTAACCTGGGGGGAAAGTTTCATTTTGCACTAATGGACAAGAGCTAAAGTTCCTGGTTTCATTTCTGCCTCCAATGAATAAAAAAACACAAGCATATTATGAAAGGTGATGAACTGAAGCACACACACTAGAGGCCTGACTTAGTGTTATGTTACAGACAAAGCTCACCTGAATTCAGTCCAACTGATCTCTTGAATGCTTTGTGATTAAACCATTATTGCTATACAGTAGTACCTCTAGTTACGAACTTAATTCTTTCCGGAACCTGAAACTGTTCTTAACCAGGGGCGTGCTTTCGCTAATGGGGCCACTTGATGCCGCTGCGCCGCCAGCACACGATTTCCATTCTCATCCTGGGGCAAAGTTCTCAACTCGAGGTAACTCTTCCAGGTTAGCGGAGTTTGTAACCTGAAGCGTTTGCAACCTGAGATGTTTATAACTCGAGGTACCACTGTATAGCCATCTATAGCAAGCAGTCATTTATTCTTTTTGTCCTCAGAAAAGCCTTGTAAGGTGGGCCACTTTGGTTGCATTGGTACAGAACAATCCATAACCGGTAGAAAAGGACTCATACACTTGAATCAGGGCTTTCAGGTCCGACTGCAACTTCCTTTCCTACCTAACTCTGTATCTCTGAATATACCTGCATATCTGAAACAATGTGGACAACTGCATTTGCAGCCAATCTTGTTCTCTGAGTCCTGTGCATCTTTCACCTCTGCCTCTTGAACAATTCTAGCTCTTGAAAAACTTAACCGTTTCCTACAAATAGAAATTAGTCGTGTATAGCATAGTGTCCCACACTACTAGGATTTCTTAGGAGTAACAGAACTGTTTCCCAAGATCAATTCACCACTGATTTGAGTTTTGTTTTTGTTTTTTTAAATCTTATTGTGCTCTGAATTCCAAAATGTGTGCAGTCTTCATGATTTAATGGCCCTGTCATACCACAAAGCCATGATGGCCCGTGATCATCATCTGACTGTACTGAATTGCCCTATGGACATGTGAGCTTTTCCTGACTTTGCAGCCCAGATGTTTGAGAGCACCAGGTGCTCCACAGGACTCCCACATGTACTCTGGATCAGTGAAGCAGTTACTAATGCGATTGGATAATACCTGCACATGTGACAGTGTTTAGACAAGACAGCCGGCGGTGGCAATGAAAGACAACAGCTGTCAGAAAAGTGGTGAAGGGGCATAATTGCCTGCTGTTGCAGATGAGCCAATGGTTGGCCAAAAATGATAGGAAATGGTGCCAATCCATTTCTTAACCCAGGAGAAAAAAATCAAGGGGAAAAAATGGGTGTACCACCTGCCAAAAATAGCATCCTCCCCTAAAAGGGAAGCATTGCAATTTAACACAAAATAGAAGCCAGATCCATTTGCTGCTGCTGTAATCTTTTACATGAAATTTTTAACAACTATTTGACAATCCACAGTAATCTCTTTCATGCATCTATTTAGTCTGCCTCCTGCTCTCCCTCTAAAAGGTTAAAGCTTAAAATCTATGGCTACTGCTGGCTAGATAGAAAAACTATATAATCAAACAGCTGTGTGCCAGATATGCGAAATTGCAGTTATGCCTCGCTGATTAATCTATATTATATTAAACCACATACAAGTTGCCTTATTCAGAGTATGCTGTGAAGACAGCCATTAGTGGCAAACACCAAAAGCAAAATTAGAAAAAAACACACCCTTATTTCTTCTTAGTGTTTCTTCTTTATCCCTCCCCCCCCCCCTTTCGCTAGTTTTAAGAGACTGAGGGGAATTTCCTGCTACAATATTTCTCATTAATTTCTTAATTGGCTTGAATTAACTTTTCCTTTTGCTTTGAACTCAGCCAGATAACTCTGGTTTCCTTTAAAAACAAACACGGGATTCTTTACTTTATAAGTCTCTTCCCCAAACGCCACTGTCCAGAGAACAAAAAGAAACCTATCATTTCACAGGAAAAAATTCAACTGTTGGTGTTAGGGTGAGCATTGGCTGGGAGGGGGCTGATTAATGAGGTGAATTGGGAGGGGGTTCCCATCCCAAGCCAAATGCAATGCCTATAATGTCCACCTCCACCCCCAACTCCCACAAAGCCTCAAGCTACTCTGCTTCTGTGCTGCTCTGTGCCTATATTTCTCCATGTTTCTCTAGGTCCACTGGCTTGGCAGGGACATTTGTCTTGCAATAACTTGCAATAATTGAAAATAATATTGTGTTTTTTAAGTCAACAACAGCCCAAGAAAATTAACAGCTCTAAACTGCTTCTGTTTTTTGGCTGGTATAGAAAACCTTTAGACTCTGTTACTTTTAGAATTAATGGCAATAACAATACAAAGCAATGAACTTCTACTTGTGACAAAGATGGTGGAACGCTGGAAAGCTTATTTGGTTTAAACAATTAATGGTTTTTGTTAAGCTAGGAATTAAGTGCCGCTACTCTGAATGTGCTTTGAAATCAAGCTGACAGGTCCAATTCACACAACTGACAATGCCCAGACAAAATTTACAATTTATTTCTAAAATAATAATATTTCACTTTTGCATAGTGCTGTATTTATGAGTGTTCTCAGCATCTATTGCCATGCCATTTCTCTAAAGCATAATTACTGACCCCCCTCTTGTGTGTGAGAGAAAGGGGGGCAGAATTACTATAGTTTGATGACTCATTGAACCTTTTCTATGCCTTGTATAAATGGACCTCCTTCTTTGTACATTATCCCAGGAGGTGCAGTTGCTTTTTTAAAAAGAGAACAAGAGAAGAAATAAATTCTGTGATTGTGAATGCAAACACATATTTGTCTCAGAACTGCAGGAGCTCTAGGGGTCATAATGATAATTAACATACACTTAACCTTAGCCAGATGATGCATAGGTTATTACCCAGGAATCAATCCATCATGCATATATGCCTACCAAACTGCTTCTTATTATGTATGACACATACAATGTGGACATCTGGACTGAAAACAAGCTCCTCTTTTAAGGATGGCAGGACTTACTGGCAAAGTTTGAATTACCCTATGCTAAGGTAACATTTTGTGAATACATGTAGAGCAATTATATAGTCTCAAGAAATATATATTTTAATGATGTAGCCTATGATTATTCTGATGGCCTAAAATACTTCTAGGTTAAAAGGCTACTATTTTCCTCCTTGGATTTTCTTTTATGCTAGTGCCTACCGATGATGTTGATTGATTTAAACCTACAGCCTACCGATATGAAGTGGTAGATATGTATAAATAACATGCATACTCATGTAGGCTGGGAGGAAATGGGATGCAAAATTCAATAATAAGTAGGAACTGGTCCTACTTATGAATCTCCAGGCTCCTGATGGAGGTGGTTACAGAGGTTTGTCCTGGTTTATTGTCCAGTTTTACAATGGAGGATACAGTTACAGATAGGTAGCCGTGTTGGTCTGCCATAGTCAAAACAAAAAAATATTTTTTTCCTTCCAGTAGCACCTTAAAGACCAACTAAGTTAGTTCTTGGTATGAGCTTTCGTGTGCACTGAAACAGAAGTTGCCAGGTCCTTCTATATAGTGAGAAGGTGGGGAGGGGTATTACCCACCACCCTTCTGAGTAATACCCCTCCCCACCTTCTCACTATATAGAAGGATCTGGCAACTTCTGTTTCAGTGTATCTGAAGAAGTGTGCGTGCACACGAAAGCTCATACCAAGAACTAACTTAGTTGGTCTTTAAGGTGCTACTGGAAGGAAAAAAATGGAGGATACAGTTCACATCCTGATACAATTTAAGACAATGCTACTGCAGTGTACAAAATAAACTATGTTGATTACTCTTTAGGAAAACCTGAAGAATGTCAAAGCAAGATTTTGAGAATATTGAGGTCATGGATCTCTCTCTGGGATTTGAAGAATGTAGCGGTCATGAATAATCCTACAGGAATCCATGATGGTCCCAAAACATTTTCTTTGGTGATGCTTAGAACACCCTGCCAAATTTCCTGTAAGCTGATCCTTCAATTTTCAGGTCACTGTCTACACCACATGTAACTGATATGTTTTGCAGCAGGGTGCCAAGTTTTGCCTTTTGAGGGAATAATGTTCGGGTTGTTCCATCAGATGTGCAATATAGCTGGGTGACACCTTGCAGCAGGTGTTCACTGCTTCCATATGGTGCATCAAACATTTATTTGCACCATCATAGCTGAAGCGTATTGAATTTGTTCAGTGCACCTAAGGTGTCAGAAGAGATGGACAATTTTCTATTAAGAATGTGCATTCATCTTGCCATGGCAAGTGTCCATTTGACACTGAATGGGTGCATTTTCAGAGTGACAAGTAACAGGGTATGCTAGTGCTTTCATGGGAATTCTGCTGCTCTGGCTTAAAAAAAAAAGTTTGCCATTTCAAATTTGCATTTACCTTGTTATCCTAAAATAGGAAATAACTTCTGCCTTGATAAAACTTATTTGATAGGGGAAAGAGGCTATACATATTCCTGTTTTACTTGAATTTCATATACTGTGTATTTGACAGGAAAATTGTCAGTGAACTGCTTTCAGTCTCAAAACCAAGCTGCAAAGTCAGGATATCAGGATATCTTTTCCTTTGCACCCAGTCAAAAGAGAGACTGTAGACTAAAGGTGGGAATAGTGTAGTTTCATTTTGACTTATCTGTTCTATGAGGCCTGAGATGGATCCATGCAGCTAAAGTCAGGGCCACCTAGCATTGTCTGAAGCAATCTAAGGTGATCTGAGATGAGCAATTGGCCAGGTTCTGTATATATAAGGATTCAAGGACCCTGAGGCAGATGGCGTGATCTAGGCGGACTAGTGCTTTAGTTCCTGATCAGGCAAGTGAAGCAAATCCATTTGATGAACAGCCAGAAGTCTAGCATCCTTTTCTTGCAGTGGCCAGCGAGATGCCTATGTGTTAGCAGATGGCAGGGCGGGGCAGTGTAGCTTACCTGAACTCTGGTTGCTCAAGTCTTTGTTGTTTGTCTAAACCTCTTTGAAAGGCATCCATGTTGGTGGCCATCACTACTTCTTGTTGCAGCAAATTCTTTAGTTTAACTCAACTCAACTCAGAATGACATGTAGAGAGCAAAGATCAGATCTGGAACAACAGTTATATAGAGTCAACTATGCCCCCTTTTAGGTCTTGTGATGCAGCAGGGCTGAAGAACAGCAGTGCTGTCTCCAACCAGTGTGTGACTGGTGCTGCAGCACTGCAGAGGTTAGGCTAAAACCTCCAGTTGTTCCATTGATGCAGGGAGTAAGGCAACTGGATTCTGCTATCAGAGCTCCTGGTTCAATAACACAAAAATGGCAGCTTACACCTACTTACTCATACAAACACCCCAGTTAATATAATGAGACTTAATTTCACAAAACCTCTGGGATGGTTGTCTTCTCACATCCCAGTCTTAATCAGAGATATAAGTAATCAGCAGGTCTTTCTGTCAAGAAAATACATTGAGCACAGTAGTCTAAGAACCAGTTTTATGGGTAGTTCAGAGATTCAGTTCTAACTTTTGGGCTCTTCGGTTCTAACTTAGATAGCCTGAGGAAAATGGAGACAGAGGACACCTCCATACCTTAGTTCAGTGTGAAAACTTAATCTAGCCATTCCAGCTGGATTAAGGTAGCTTTCATTCCATTTGCCAGGAAACCCACACATCCTCCTATATTTTGCTATTAAAGTGCTAGAAAGAGATTTATGAACAACTGCGCAAGGGATCTCTGCCAGAGGTGTTCCAGGAGCAACCACATCCGTAGGGGATGGTAGGTTGATGGAATGGAGTGCATTTGACCTCTGGTCACTTGCATCACTGCTACATACTGGGATAGAGAGGGGTGATCTGGTAGTGAGGTCATTGTGGTGCTGTATAAGCACACTAGTGGGAGCACCAGACTGCTTCTGTTGGGGCATTTGCACTGCATTGGCCTCACCACTGCCTTCCCCCTCCCCATCCCAGGATAGAGCAGCAATTTAAGCAACCAGAGGTCAGGTGCATATTTTCACTCTACCTCACCATCCACTACTGGGTCACACAAAATGTAACTGCTGCTCTCAGCTGAGTTGGGTCTCAACTGTGACATTAAAAATCTCCCTCCAGTTTCCCTTAGCTGCTGACTCAGCAAGGAATACAGAGGTTCATGCCTTTAATGTAGGAAATGTCATTAGGAAAATTGTTGTTTCCTAATAACAAAAGGCCCTGTTTTGCAACTGATGAAGCTCATCTCATTACAAGTTCAAGCCGCTAGAGGAGAGTCATTTTTATTTTGCATTCCTCCTAACACATATGGATTTGTCTGAGGCTAATGAGAATTGATGAGCTGGTTAAAAGAAAATTGAGATGATGACAGGCACCCCATGCAAGAGACAAAAAGCAGGATAAACTGTTTGAGGAAAACAACCCCAAACACATATTCATAAACACTTATAAAACTTGCTTACTCTAACTAGACACGTCTGTGCAGAATCCTTGTCAGAGAAGAAAGAAGGGAAACATGTGGAAGAAACACAACAAAGACAGAAAGTTGTTGTCTAACTGGATCCCATGGATATAACAGCAAGGATGATAATTAATTACATATGCTGTGCATAGTACTGCCCTCTTTGACAAGACAGCAGCTACACTCATACCTTGTTGGAGGAAAATTAAGGCCGACTGAGAGCTCACCCTTGAACTTCTTTTCAAAAGTGTTTTGTGCAGGCTGTGGGCTTTGCATTGTGAATCATAACTAGCAGAGGTTGTTTTTATCTGCAGGGACAAAAAGGAAAGAATAGCAATAATGGGCTTGCTCTGCTCAAAATAAAACATGAGCAGGTTCAGTGTTGTTACTCTGAAAGGGCAATGCCACAGCTCATAGGAGGGGGAACAACTACTTCCTGCCTTCCAAATGAAGATGTGAGCCAGTACTGGCTATGAGGGCAATTGTTTATTGATCATAGGAATCTGCAAAAAGAAATGGCATTCCACAAACATCCAATGGGACTTTTTGCTTGGAATCAACAAGGCCACCTGGTATATCACAATTGGTTTCTGCAACTCCCTTGAGTATTTTTAAAAAAACTGTTTTGCATATCATGTGTGTTTGTGTGTGAACACCTATGTACCCATGTGTAGGAACACTGTTACTGTGAGTGTGTAAGGAAGAGCGCTGAATCATAATTGCCAAGTAAATGGAATTAGCTGCCTGGTCCTTGGTATTGCAGCCAGAGTAGATAGTGATTGTTTCATCACAGTGAAAAAGATGACCCTTCACTCTGCTTATTTGTGAGCTCTACTGATGTAACAAAGTGCCAAAGAGTATCAGACAAAGCAAAATTGTACCCTTGCCCACCATATGCACAGATGATGCTATATCATATTTGATGAACAAGGGTGTTTTCAGATGCTGTGTTTAATTTTTTTTTGCATACTACCTACTAGGGGTCAGTCAATGAACTCCATATAAATAGGGAATGTTTGACTTTCTTTTGGACTGTGACTTTGATATCACACTGTTGGCATTACACTGCAGTGAAACATAAATTGGATATAAGGGGGCTTCAGAAGGACATGTGTCCTGACCAGTTAAGTACTATATAATAAGCCAAAAAAGTTCCTACAAATTTGCATATGAATCATATGTAGATGCTTTTTCTTACACCCACTTCAGTTGAGAGCTCTCTCCCATCTTGGTTTGGAAGTTCTACATTCAGGAAAAACTTACCACCTAGAAAGAATGTAATTGGACAAGTTTGTAATGATATTTGGCTCCCAGAAAATTATTTGCAATTTGGCTTAAAAAGTCAGGTTTCATTAAAGACTCTCCAAATGGGCTTCTGTAATGGGTACTATACACTTTGGGAATTGCAGGCATTTTATACTTCAAGTAGTTTAATTAGAAAACATAGCTTATAATATTCAGCAGACAACCTCCTGTTTAAAGCTTTCATTACATTTGTTTTTTAACTTTATTTTTATTGAAACATTTAAATATTTTTACAACAAACGTCTTTCTTATTATATTTAACTGCACAGTGCTTTTAAAAAGTAATTGATTGAAACAGAGTTATTCCTCTGGTTTTTTTGTTTTTTTTAAAGTAACCTGCTTATTTAAAGCAATAACTGCAAATCCCTATCTGCCTGCTTTATTTCCACTGATAACTCAGGAAGAGGAGACATCTTGCAACCTGACTCCAAAATGTCTAAACATCTCAGATGGAGCTGAAATGCAAACATGACAACCTTAGACATCAAATGTGAATGAAATGGACTGTGAGAGGCTTTCATTCATTCCTTTTCAAAGGGCCACTGCAGCAGTAACCCAAGTGCCACCCCAATCTTTAGAAAACACTCACGGCATGCCAGGGTCTGACAGGAATGACAACAGCAGTCACTCTGTTTATTGATAGGATCAGCAAATGGTTTACTTTGGACCTCTTCGCTTATTCCTGATTCTTCTTTCTGTCACCAATTATTTTCTGCACACACCAAAGAAATTCATTCAGGAATGTCAGGGGCATTGATCCTGCCTGTCTGCGGCAGATGTTTGTCTTGTCCATCTGCTCTGCGTTACCATTGAGCAAAATGGGAGGGGTGGACCCTGAAAGCTGTGAATTGATCCTGCAGATGACCTTGCAAATAATTTCCTCCTTAGAAATGGGACAACCAGTTGGTTATCTGACTTACTTGGTTTACAATAATACAATTTTAGTCAATTAGTATAATCCTGGATTTAGCAGAGTTCCATTGACTTAATGTTTAGTTAGGTGAGATCATAGTTGTAAGAATACCCTGGGATGGAAAAGTCTGACCTAGCAAATAATTAATCTAGTGGAAGTTTTCTTTCTCTCACTGGGTGTTCACATTCTCCCTCACCCTGCTAGTTTCTATCTTTATTGTTGCCACATGTTCTAATGCTGTGCTAGGGATAGGTTGCAACTTTGTGTAGATTTCCAGTTATTCGCAAATTATCACTAGCCATTTGTTTTAGTAATCAAAGGAAAATCAGTGGGTGAAAAAGCTTCTATTAATGGATTCTGAAAATGGGGAAAAAGTGGAATTTGAGAATCAAGAAATGAAGGTGAGGCTGTGTAAGGTGCTAAGGGATGCCCCAGTTCTGTTCCATCCAGTCTCCAGCACAATTAGCACTCTGGATCCTCAGCTGGACAGGCAGACTGGGCTTCTAGGAAAACAGTGCCTTCTAGACTGCAGTTCCAACCCAAAGAGAGTCATCTGACTTCCTATTTTGAATATTCAGTCAGCATCCAAGCAGCAGACTTTCTGTGCCAGTCAAGATACTTTTCAGCCAAGCCAATTCACTATTCTAAGCAACTTATCTGGGCTCCTATTCTCCTGCTTCCTTTTCTTGCCTGCTGCCTGAGATCATGACCCCTGCCAGCCTGTGACCTCACATCTGCTTCTAGTCCCTTCAATCCTTTGCTGCTGCTTTAGACCTTGCGCTTTTCCTTGACTCGGTCTTTGCACTCATCTCTGGCCCTTTGCTCCTCATCTGTCTGACTTCCAGCCTTTAGTAAGACATGTCTATTGGCCTGCTGATCTTTCTCCACCCATACCAAACCCTACCTGGCAGGCTGGATGTATTCTGTGTCAAACAACCAAACATAGCAGTGCAGATTTACATGCTACAAAATTGCTTTCAGTATGGGCCCTTGTAGGACCAATTTCATGATACACTAGAAAGCCAGAAAGCTTCACTTGGAAATAATCATAATAACCACGTAGCATTTTATAATGGGCTAAGTGCTTTGTATACATTATTTCACTAACCTTCCAGCAACCTTGTAAGGTAAAACCCTTGTAAGGTATTAACCCTATATTGCCAATAGAAGGCTAAACCTTAGAGATAGCGCTTATCTCAAAGCCACATAGTGAGTTCATGGCTGAGGCAATGATTGAACTGAAATCCTCATAGTTTACAGCTCATAATACACTATTCCAGGTTTTAATCTCATTATAGATCAAAATGTAACTTTTACACTTGAGAAAAGTCAGGAATAAATCTAGCTATTCACTCATTTCCCCAGCTAATCACCCATGCATCTTTTTACGGAGAAACTGAGAGCATTCTGCACTTTTGGCCTCGATCTCAGCCCATTTTCAAGCACCAAAACAGTGCTTGACCTGGCTCAGCTTCATTTAATGAATTTCTTATCGAGAGAGACTATGAAAGAAGGGCCTAGGTGCTCAAAATGAATTTTACTCCATTCAAGATGGCCTGTGCATATTCTTAGCTAGATTCAAGATGATAGTAATCATGGGAACATGAATATCATTATCTTTGATCTAGCCATGCATGTTCAATGTGATTAATACACTAGAACTTGATACAGAAATGTGTGTCCAACATGTTGCAACATCGCTCTCTGTTGTTGCTGTTGTCCAGTTTATTCCCTGCCCTTCACCAGCAGGACTTAGGATGGGTTATAACAATTTAAAATTCAAGATTAAAACACTTGAAGCAAATTACAGTCACACAAAAAGTGGGTATAGTGGTTTTTTTAAAAAAATAGAGAGACGCTTTAGTTGTTTAGTTGTATACGTATACTTTTAATTGTGTCTTATTGATTGGGTGTTTAATGTTTTTAAGACACCCTGGGATCTATTTTGATGAAAGGTAGTCAAGAAGTTCTATAACTAAAATTAAACAAATGTTATACTATTATTTTTACTTATAAGTGCTATTAAAATTTCAGAGACATGGGCTTGATTTAGATGCTTACAGTTCAGCCTGGATCATAAGGAAAGCCTGCAGTGATTTGCAAAATGAAAGGGAGACCGCCAGTGTGGCTATGAGGAAAAGACTTAAACTGTTGATTCTTAAGCTGTCTCAAGTGTGATAAATGCACGAATAGTGTGTGCACAATTGCCAGGTCTTAAAAAACAGGTTCCATAGGCCAATAAACAAGGACAAGGTGTTTCCTGGGGGGGGGGGGGGAGTCGGTTTTGAGCTGGAATGGCCCCAAAAGATGTTGCTTTGGAAGCAAACACATAAGGTCTATTTCAGACTAAAGTTCCCAGTGGGCATTAATCTGGGCTAAGAATTTGGTAAATATACATTACTGATCTTTGGGAAGAAGATTCTTGTTCTCTAGTGAGGCCATCTGGCCACAGAAGAGGAAGCAATATGGGCATTTCCAGCATGTTAGAGGGCCTTGCATCAACTGAGGAATTAACAGGCAGCAAAACTCTTGGAGAGTAAATGGAAGGACTAAAGGTTGTTAGGGAAGCTGCTGAGTCCAAGAGGAAATTAGAGAAACATTTTTTTTTTTTTAATGTTGGTCATGTATATTCCTAATTGAGCCACTTTCATTTTATCAGGAACTTCAATATTAGTGCTTATTAAAGTGCTGCTGTTGGAAAGTCTCGATGTTTTGAGGCAGAGCAATTTTACAATCTGAGCTACATGCCTGAAGCTAAAGCTTAACAATTTCGTTTTATCAGTTCAAATATTAGAAGGGTTATAACCGCATAAAGCTAAAGCCAAAAGCTGTAGATACTGCACCTGTGCTTTAAATGAATATTAAATCACTTCAGGTTTCTGTTTGACTACAAACAGGGAGCTAATGCATTAGCAAGCAGCAGATCACCCCAAGGACCTCTAAACCCACTTGGTTATTATCGGTCAAGTCTTAGCATGCACTTCATTTCTGACTATTTGAACAGTGTGTATGGGGGTATCACACACACACATACAAAATACACACTCTTTGTATATTATATTATACATTCTAATATGGATGTCTCTGATCACATAGAATCATAGAATTGTACAGTTGGATGGGACCCCAATAGTCATCTAGTCCAATCCCTTGCAATGCAGGAATCTCAGCTAAAGCATCTATAACAGATGGCTATCCAACCTCTGCTTAAGGATGGAGAGTCCACCACCTTCTGATGGAGTCCATTCCACTGTTGAACAGCTCTTACTGTCATCAAGTTCTTCCTAATGTTCTTCCTAATGTTTAGTTTGAATCTCATTTCTTTTAACTTGAAGCTATGGTTTTGGGTTCTACCCTCTGAAACTGTACTATCTTAACAAGAAAACAGATTTCCAAATTCCTGTTGTGTGCTCTCCGCCCCCCCCCCCCCAGCCAATCTTTCTCTTCAACATAAGTGAAAAACAGAAACTGATCTTAGTACAATCTGAGTGGATGGAGGAGGGGAGAGTAAAATCAAATCATTTTCTTTCTGAGGCCCAAGAATGAAAAGTTCACGATAATAGCTTTAATACTTATTCCCGGTAGGCATGATGCATAGTAGTTGCTGAGAGCCACCACAATGACAAACTAGATTAGAGAAGAGAACTTCATTTATCAGAGTTATAGGACCAATTTTTCCTTCCTCCAGCAAGCTGTCCTTGGTACTGAAAATTTGAGAGGTAAAAAGACTTAACACTAATCGGTTATCATGTCCCTTCTCCCAGTATACAGCAAGTGCCTTTTTTCCCTTGACTGTTCTGTCTTGTTTAGTTTATGAATCAAATGCCTGCCTGCCATTTTCTTACAAAGCTCCATAGTGCATGCTACTTATGTTGCTTTGGTTTAGATTTCACTCTCGTTATTCCCTATTTATTTGCAGCCCCTTTAGACTCTTTCTCCTCCCCACTCTCACATACACACACTTTTTATCATTTTTCAAATCATAGCTAGCAACTTCTTTCCCCAATATGAGATATTTTTAATTTAAAAAAACCCATTGTATTTGAACATCCAGCTCTGAAATAGAGATCTTTGTTCTATTGTAGAACAAGGCTGGAGAGACAGCTTAGCTGAGGTCCAATCATTTAAGAGCGTCACAGAATTTGACCTGAGATGTTCCTCTGCCTGCCTCTTCTAATGTCTGAGGAAGTAGATAGAGGGGAACACCAGAAGCTTCTTCACAGAGCACATAGTTAAACTATGAAATCCACTCCCACAAGTTGCAGTGATGGCCACCAGCTTACATGGTGAGGATCAGGCAATTTCATGGAGAATAAGTTTATTAATGGCTACTAGCCATGATGGCAATGTTCTACCTCTACTGTTGAAGGCAATATGAATACCAGTTGCTGGGCATCAGAAGTGTCCCCACTGTTGCACTATTGCACTCTGGTCCTGCTTGTGGGCTTTGCACATCTGCTTTGCCCCTGTTAGAACAGGATACTGGACTAGAAGATCCCTTGGCCTGATATAACAGGGCTCTTCACTTACTTGTGTTCTTAAGTAAGCACTATTATACCAACCTTAGTAACAGTCTGCTCATAATTATCCCTCTTACCCCTTTTCATTATTTCCTCTCTGTTGATGGTGAATAGAACCCAGGAAACATTCGAGTATGTTTGCAACCCTGAGCTTTAATTGTCATTTTATAGAGAAGACAATTTAGCAACCCGTGGGCCTTTCTAACCACACACTCATCTGCTGACTGGCTTCTTCTTCTGTATGGCCAAGTTCACTGCAGATTGCTGTACTTTCTTAAGACCTCTGCCATTACTCAGTGGCTAACATATTTCTCATGCTCCTGCTTGCTGATGTATTTCATTAGTGTGTTGTCAACATCTAATTAAAATATCAGAACATGTTGTTGCTCTCGCTAGCAATGCATCACAGTGCTGAAACTGCCAAAGCTGTATAGAGAACCATGAAATTATCCTGTAATAAGACTTAACACACACATTGCCTCTGCTTATGCAAATGTGGCCTAGGAGTAATTGCATGCATTTTATTTGACTGTTGCACATGATTACTTGTGCATAGGTTCCTGCACACATGTGAAAACATATTAGCTCCCATTCAGCAGTGGAGGGGGGAAGTCCAGTGTGTTCAAGAGCTTTCTCTATTCTGTTCTGTTCATAAAAAAGAATAATTTATATTTGCACCATGAGGAATCTCCAGGCAGGCATGGATCATTTCCCTTCTTAGAAGAAAGCAATGATCACAAAATATTATTTCTTTGTTCCCGTGTTGCAAACCTGTCATGCACACACCTTGCTTCCCAATCAGTTTGAATGCTGCAAGCTGGATTCCAAAGCACTGTGTGTTCACTTCAAATCTTAATTCTTCTCCCCAAACAGGAGAACAATTGCAAAGTTGTATTTATGCTACAGTGCCACCGAAAATGTGCACTCTAAAATTCCTGGCATCTCCATGGAGGACTGCAAAAGACCCTGGCTGAAGAAGGTGTGCCAGTTAGTATTGACAACACCTACTAGGTGGACCAATTGTCTAATTCAGTATCAGGCAATTTCACAAGTTGTAACTCTCCTGGTGTTTTTTTTTTTTTGGGGGGGGGGGTTAAGTAGCAACTGAAGCTCAAATCTCCATGGTAGACAGGGGTCCATTCTCCAGAACTGTCATTTTCTGTTGGTTTTCCAACATCAAATCAACATACCACACCCTCCAAGTGTCCCTATTTTCCAGGGATGTCCCTGATTTAGAGATGCTGTCCCAGTTTCTGATCTGATCCTGGAATGTCCCACTTTTCCTTAGGATGTCCCTATTTTCACTGGAGAAATGTTAGAAGTTATCCAACCCCGTGGTCTGAAGGCAATCGTGAATACAGAAGGTTTTTTAATGCTTAATGTTTTATTATGTTTTTATATATGCTGGAAGCTGCCCAAAGTGGCTAGGGCAACCCAGTAAAATGTGTGGGGTTTAAATAGTAAATTAACATTATGGAATGAGACATCCCTATTTTCACCGGAGAAATGTTGGAGGGTATGAAATACGCATCCCAGCTGCTTTTGGCCCTATGGAGGGAAAGATGAGGGCACATCCTGGGGTATAATACACCAGTCAGAATATAATTATTTATCAGATTTAATATGTATGAATTTCATGACATAGTTCTAAGCTCAAAAAAAATGTACCAAAACCTGTTTAAAATTTGTATTTTAAGACCTAGTACATTTAGAAATGGAGCTACTCTGAGTGCAACTTACTATAGATACAACCCCATTTATATATTTGTTCAATATGGAACTGTGTTGCAGCACATAGATAGATGATAGATAGATAGATAGATGATAGATAGATAGATAGATGATAGATAGATAGATAGATGATAGATGATAGAGAGATAGAGAGATAGAGATAGACACACATACAGAAGCATGCAGGGAAAGATTAATAATTAAATACAATCTGAGTCTCTCTCTATATATAACAAAAGGTTTAAAATATCAGCATAAGACACACACTTAACACATTTTATATGTTCCTTATGTGTGAGATTCATCAGACTAGTTAATGATACATATAGCCTAACACTAAGGCATATGGGGAAAGTATAAAATACACGAAATCTGACAAAATAATAGTAATATTTGTATAAACTGTGAACCAAGCACACTTTTCAATGGCTGTTCCAGGTGAATTTATGCCATCCCTCTTTTGGTCTATAAAACATTTGCCATATTTTTCAATTTCCAATACATGAAAGCCCAGTCCAGTTTAAAAAAACAAACCAAAGCATACCAAGCTTTCCAGATGTTCATGTGTGATGCACATGGGCAACAAAATGGTTCCTGTAAGTTGATGATTTATGGGTTCACACCTTCACAGTTTAAATTGATTGACAGTCATATCTTCAAAGGCTGATAGTGCCCCCAAATACAGATGGGTAAGTTCCCTGAATTCATTAAATATTCAGAATTGGAGAGGAGAGAAACTTTGCAAATCTAAGCTCCAGCATAATGTTTGACTTAGATGTTAGTCTAAAAGGGCAGTCTAATGGGCTACCCAAGGAAGATTAACATTGACTTAGCTTAATCAGGATCCTGTGCAGCCCTAGCCCCCAAACCACAGAGAATATAGCAACTTCTCTAGGCCCTTTCTCATCACAATGTCACCTATAATCATGAATCAGCAATGCCAACAACATCTCCCACAAAGTATCCAGGCCCAGAAGGAGATGATTCATTCAATGGTAGCATGCCCCACCACTTCATACACAAGATATGACATTACAGACACAATGCTGTGCCCTGACACATTACATCCCTGACTATCACCACCATAAAAAAACCCTAGCTGTGGCAGTGCTGGAAACTCACAGTTTATCCAAACACACTCTACCTCTCTTTTCTAGATTGTTGGGGACTTATTGACTTGAACCCTCACTTCTTTCATAGCATGAAACTAAGTAGGGGGAACAAGTGTTATAAATTTGTCCAGAACCCACCTACCCCACCCACCTCATCTGTCTCCAATGGAGGGAGAATCATGGGTCTTTTGACACAGTTTTTTTAATGAAATGTAATGTGTAACCTTGTTCTACAATCTCCATACAGAGTCTTGACCTTTCTTTTTGCCTGGGCTCTTAGAGTCTCCTTATTCTTCTAATGCCTTTCTATTTACAAAAATACCTGTTCAAAATTAAAAAGAAACAAACTTAATTACTAGTGATGGGTGAGCTCCCACTCAATTTGGAATTAGTAGATTATTTTTCAGGGCTCCCTTCAAGCAGTTCACCCTTCTCCAGAAATTCTCTCCCACCTCACAACAACGTCTGCAACTTATCAGGTTACATCACTGTTTTCAAGCAGTGCTGTGCTGAAAATGTCTTCTGCCTTTTACTCAACCATTTTCTGCTAACGAGAAAAGAAATTGCATTCAAAAGTTATCAAAGGTGTGGATTTTTTTTGTAAAATTCTAATGGGCAGCATATGTTGTTGTTGTTGTCGCATATGCCTTGCTTTTGCTACAGCTGAAGGGTTTTGTGAGTATCCTTTCCTTGTTCTACATAATGCAGCTTTCCTAGGTGCCAACACTTCTTGAAAATCCCATGATGTCCTTGTCTGGGTTTTCCTGTCAGAAGCTAGGGCCACTACTTGTCATGCAAGTAGAAAACTGTGAGAACTGTTCATTCTGCTCATTTTTAAATGCCTCCTCAATAAATAAAGGATAGTATATTTCCTTTCAAATAAATCAATATGGAAATATTTTGGTGTTTTTGGTTTTTTTAAGTAAAAGGGAGGACTTTCCCAAAAAACAAGATCAGTGACTGCACTGAATTAAGGTACTTGATAGCCACCTTCATACAATTGAATTAAACCAAGAGGAAGATGTCATGGGGTAACTACTCCCATGGGGCTTTTCTCAATCAAGAAGTGTGAGCAGCCAGGGAGGCTGCAGAATACTGGAGAAATGTTTAACGGAACTACACACCCCACCCTTGGCAGCCTTGCATTATAAAGTAAGCTTAACCCACACCCACCAAAATCATAAAGCAATTCTAAAGTTATCTGTGCATGAAGTAGGGAAAAAATAAGCCTGTTTTTCAGTGAGAACATTATTATTTTTTTCTACTGTTCCTCAATATTTCATTACTTTTGCAAGACCTGGACAGCAATCATAAAAGCTCCCCAAGGGCAATGTTTCAAGGCTTCCAGGAACTATGCAGAAGCCTAGTTCCAAGCTCCTGCATCTTGGGAACAAAGGAGTTATATTAGATGTTTCTTGTTTCTTTTTTCTTTTTTTGTATTTTTTCAAATTTTAATATAAGCCACAGGGTACAGCTGAAGGTGTCAGCCAGCTTGGGCTTTGCTGGAGAGCCAAAAGGCAGGCTGGGAATATTCTCCAAAGATAATAACTAGAAATCAGTAAATTTGTCTAAGCTTAGCCAAAGTTCTCCAAACTAAAGGAACAAACAATTAGATTGAGGACTGCCAAAACTCTTGATCCAGATAGGACTTCCTACTACAGCTGTGCATGTCCCCCCCCATCCAGTGCATTCATGATTCAGTGCCTCAGATTTGGGATGACTGACCTAGGAAGACCTGTACCTTACCTGAGCCTGATCCAGGCCCCAAAACCAAACTGGGGTCTTACAAAGTTGTTTGACTAGGATTTTGAAACCTAATTAAACATTCAGTTGGCAGCAATTGGAGGGGGGGCAGGTGAAAGCTTCTGCATCTCCTTCTCCCCTCCCCTTCTTGTCACTGACCACATGTTTAATTATGGTTAAAAACTCTGATTAAACATGTGATCACCTGACTGTCCCCTTTTTTATATCTCTAGATTGTTCTGGATGGATCAGGCACAAGGTATTCTGGGGCTATTTTCATTCACTCCAGAGAAATACCAGATCAACCCAAATCATGCTGGTACACAGTCATACTTCCTACTCATTAATGGCTGATGGAAAATTTGAGCATACACTTCCAATCTGAGACACAGTATAAAATACATGTTATAGTATGACATGTTAGATTACATAATGAATACAACTGGTGTGAAATAACTGAAGAAATTGTAATCTGAGCGTAGACACTGTTACTGAAAATGTAGACATAAAAAGAAAGGGACAAGAATGAGATTTTTGGTGGAAACTCCAAAATATGTTAATGAATGGATATGAGTTCACTGCAACAGAATTAGAGCAGTACCTAAGCATTTAAGTGTTGTGTAATTTTAAGAACTTTCTTTGGATAATTACTGACAAATTAACTTCAGCAAACAGCAGCAACAGATGAATATTTTATAACTGCTTAAAATCATAAAGAGAATCCGCTCCAGTTAAGATTGTTGTGACAGCAGGGTTTTTTTAATGAATATTTGACATTATTAATGTTGCTATTATTTATTTACTTAGAGTTGTAGAAGTTGCAAGATGCAAAGGCATCAAAGAGATGGTTTGTTTGCCTCAAATAAGGCTATCTACTATAACAACGTACCGCGGACTGGAAGGCACAACAAAAATGATTTAGTCAGGTATGAGCTTCTTGGCTCAAGCTAGTATTGGAAACTACACCATGGACCTTCAGGCCTTGGGGGCAAAGTGCAGCCCTCCAGAGTACTCTACAAGGCCCTCAACACTCTCCAAGGCTACACCCTATCCCCAAACCACACCTCCCACTGGCCTTGCTCACTACCTACCCAGAGTGCTAGAATGCGTCCTTGCACTGGGATAGTGTTTCCTGCTTGCTTTGATGGAGATAGAAGATAGGTGTGTGGAAACATCCAACTTCTGTGTGACTGGGATGTAGGCTACCTTACAAAGGTAAGAGTTGCAGCCCTTTTTCTGATCTGTTTTGCCTTTGCCCCCACCTGCAGTGGCATGTGGCCCCTGGCATTTCCCCCATGAAGAAATGTGACTCCCAGATTGGAAAAGGTTCTCCATCCTTGCTTTTGAAAGATCACTCCCTATATATCTTGTTGCTACTCCCTTAAAATACCAAACTAGGGTAGGCAGTGAAACAGACTTACTGGTCCTTTTCTGTTGTAAAGTACCACAATCACTTCAATATATTGGCAGACCAATCCAAGCCATTGAGAAACAAGAATGCCTTCATCATGGAGCACCCACCCACCGAAAAATATTTTTTTTAAAACCTAGTATCAATTCTTCTGTTTAATTTCATCATGAAAACATATGTAAACTGTAAACGGAAAGAGAAGACCAAATATACACAGAAATTATGCTCATTCTCTCTGCATGCAACTCTGAGCTATTGTTAAATTCAAAGCATATGTTTTCCATGAAAATTCTCATTTCTAAAAATTGCTCTATTAGAACATTTTGTTCACAATGGCCAGACACTTCCCCCATGAAAATTGCCTATCAGTCAACTGCAGTACCACACATGCTAAATATCATTTACAATAGCTTGCAGATGTGACTGTCATATGGCCACATATAGCCTAATGTTTTGTGAGTGTGCAGACATATGTCTATTATGTTGTACTTAAGTGATAATCTCACTGAGGCATATAATATTTCCTTCCACTTGGGTCTGTACATTGCTTGTGAATACTGATGGCTTCTTAACTTTTCCTGAAAGCATTAACACATGTTGATCAAACACTTCATACAATCTAGCTGCTATACATGCTAGCTGAGAGAAAATGAAAGCCAAATGGATGGGAAACTTCCAAGGAACACATGGGGAGGGGGCAGTGTAGGAAATCATACTAGTGATAAGTTCTTCCTGTTGAGTTCCATGTTGGCTACTCAGCCTGCTGATGATACTGCTGATGATACAACATGGACAAATTCTTGTTGCCATTAATAAATATCCAATGGCAGTTTAGAAAGGGTACTACAGTGGACGCTCGGATTGTGAACGTGATCCGTGCGGAAGGCACATTCGCAACCTGCAGCATTTGCAACCCTCAACGCCGCGTCTGCGCATGCGCGGGTCACAATTCGGCACTTCTGCGCATGGGCAAAGTGCGATTTAGCGCTTCTGTGCATGTGCAAGTGCCGAAACCCAGAAGTAACCCGTGCCGGTACTTCCGGGTTTGGCGCGGTGAGGAACCCAAAAACCCTGAAGCGTCTGTAACCCAAGGTATGACTATTGTTTAATTTGGACATCATGCAGATTTAACATTAGATTGTGAAGGACTATTATTTTCTATGTGCCTGTAATGACTGAATCTCAGTAGCTTAATAACTTCAAATGAGTGACTAATGTATGGTGTACCCTTTTGCAGTAAATATTTTAATTGTACCTTGCATAACATTGTTACTTCCCACATTTGGCCAGTTTGCGGACCTCATGTGTAGGTAACATCTGACACAGGGGTAGCTAATGTGGTGTTCCCCTAGATGTTGTTGGACTCCCAACCCCACCAGCCCTGGTCTGGATGTCCAGTGGCCAGGAATCCTGGATGTGGTAGACCAGTAACAGCTTGAAGGAAACTTGTTAGATAACAATGGAACATCTTCACTGCTTGACCAGAGGTTGATGCTCAGGAAGAGCAGCCACAGGAAGATAGGAAATAGCCTTACACTGAATCAGGTCCTCTGGTATATATACTGTAGCTCAGCATACTGACTGACAGTAATTCTTCAGCTCAACATTGTCTATATTGACTGACAACATTAGTCAATACCTTTTTCAGAAAGGGGTCTTTCTCAACTGTATCTGG
Source organism: Podarcis filfolensis (assembly GCF_964270895.1). NCBI lineage: Eukaryota > Metazoa > Chordata > Lepidosauria > Squamata > Lacertidae > Podarcis > Podarcis filfolensis. The sequence continues at coordinate 49,206,963 of NC_139603.1, forward strand.
AGAGGTCTGGGATTGAACCTAGTTCTTTCATATGTGATGTGGTAATCACAGATAACAATGGCTCTCAAAGTGAACCATTCACAGTGGGATCAGGTGTTAAACAGGGTTGTGTTACTGCCCCAACTCTATTCATTATTTTCATTGCCATGATCCTACACTTTGTCGAAGGGAAACTCCCTACCGGAGTAGAAATCATATATCATAACAGATGGAAAGCTCTTCAATCTGAGCAGGCTGAAAGCAAAGAGGAAGGTTACCATAACTTCCATCATAGAGCTTCAGTATGCTGATGACAACGTAGTGTGCGCACGCTCAGAGGATGACCTCCAAACCTTTCCTAAATATCTTTGCAGAAGCTTACGAAAAGCCTGACCTATTACTCAACATCCAAAAAACCAAAGTGCTGCACCAACAAGTACAAAATAACCCCTCTGCAGCACCACAAATCCAACTCAATGGTATAACATTGGAAAATGTCGATCACTTCTTCTACCTAGGCAGTTATCTTTCCACAAGGGCCAACATTGATGCTGAAATCCAGCATCGCCTGAGCTCTGCGAGTGCGGCTTTTTACTGATTGAACTGCAGAGTGTTTGAGGACTGGGACATTCGCAGGGAAACCAAAATGCTTGTTTACAAAGCTATTGTACTACCAACCTTACTACAGTAGATGCTTGTGAAACATGGACCACTTATAAATGCCATCTCCAAATCCTCGAAAGATTCCTTCAACGGTGTCTCTGAAAAATTTTACACATTACTTGGGAAGACAGGAGAACTAATATCAGTGTACTAGAAGAAGCAAAGATCACCAGTGTTGAGGCAATGATTCTTCAACATCAACTTCATTGGACTGGTCATGTTGTGCAGATGCCTGATGATCATCTTCCAAAGCATCTACTCTCTTCCGAATTTAAAAATGGAAAGCGTAATGCTGGTGGTCAACAAAAGAGGTTTAAAGACTGTCTCAAGGCAAATCTAAAAAAATGTAGTATAAACACTGACAACTGGGAAACACTGGCCTGCAAGTGCTCCAGTTGGAGAACAGCCTTTACCAAAGGCGTCATGGGCTTTGAAGACACTCGAACTCAGGACGCAAGGGAGAAACGTGCCAAGAGGAAGGCACGCTTGGCAAATCCACACCGTGATCAACTCCCGCCCGGAAACCAGTGTCCCCCACTGTGGAAGGACGTGTGGATCCAGAATTGGCCTCCACAGTCACTTACGGACTCATTGTTAAAACCATGTTTATGGAAGACAATCTTACTTGGCTACGAGTGATCGCCGAAGAGGTATCACTAACCACATGTATAAGAGACATTCATTGTTTTTTGACCAAGATTGATATGAAGAGCTTTTTAGTCCAGACTCTATTCCCAAATCACTCCTCTATTTGGAACCCACATCCTTCTCCCATATATCTATCTCCATGTATCTCCCATGTAACTATCTGGAGTTCCCATTGACTCTTCAACCAACATTTGATATATTTTTGAAACAAAACTTCTAGCGTGTACATTTACCATTTCTATCATACCTTCAAATCTTGTTACTGAACTTACCGTCTGCCATAATTTTTGATACTGATCAACACATACACACCCACACCAATCTTATACATCCCCTCCCCATATTTGCTGCATTTTCCTCAGGCTATTTACAAAGAAAAGCATTCAGAACTTGTAGGCTAAATGTATTTATAAGAATTTCTAAACTAATTTGGAATAAAAGCCATTTTTAACACTGCCAGTTTTGCCTAGGCAAGTGAAGAAAAAGAAAAAGGGAAAGATGCATGAAGACCTTTGATAAGAGTCCATCATTTGGAGGGGGTTGGGAATATTAGAATAAGCAAAGTAATTGATCCATTTAAATTTACTACTTGGGAAATATCGTGGGTGGCAGATGCTTTCCTCACTTGTAATTTGCACTGTGAAGAAAATTAAAAACCTAGCCATAACAATTAACTGAGTGCTCCACTAAATCCAGTTCTCTGCATAACTATTTCTTCAGAGCGCTTCACTATAAATGCTTCCAATTTGCATTGCATATAGGGGTTGGACTTTTTTCTGTCCCCCCCCCTTTGTGATAAATTATGAATGACATTCATTTTCTTTTGGTAGGAGGCTATGATTGTTGGGGTGTGCAATCTCTGAGGATTATTGCTTTGGAGACTTATTAATCTTGTGTCGTTAAAACACTTCACAGACATTACGGCAAAACTGTCAGTATCACTTCATTAGCTTTAAGATGGGGAGCTTTATATAAGTATGTCTAAAACCTTAGCTGTAACATCCTCCTCAGGGTATATTAACGTTGCAGGATTTTACAACATTTCAGGACTAATTTCCTCTTTATTCAGATTCTTTTTCATCATGGAGAATTTTCACAGTTACAGACATCTCTCTTAATAGCACCCAGGACATTAGCATGGGTCTTGAGGACATTATAGACTGCATCAGGTAGCCAGTTGGCTTACCCAGTCCTGATGAACTGATCAGAAATTGGTCTAATATGGCTTTGGAAGACATGTTCAGCAATTTCATCTTCCCCCACCCCCTGCAAATTATATGCATTTCCCCACTTTCCGTATTAAAGGCTTTGGTACTTCCACAAATGATACCATAAGTACTGTTGATCTTCTGTCCCAATGTTTTGTGTGTGAACTGTGTTTTTACTATAGGATAGGAAGTGGGAGAGTCTTTATTAGGGAGTAAGTCTCATTGAACATAGTGGGACTTTTTCTGAATGAATGCCATTAGTATTGGATGCTAATAGAGGCTTTGTTGGGGACAAGGACAAACACAGTACCAATATACTCCATGGATATGAGTGTCCTGATACCACACCACCGCCCATACAAACATTCTGCTTATACACATTTAAGAACATGCACAGTTTTATATCCAGACTCACTGCTATAAAGTCAACAGTAGACTTAATGAACTATGCGTATGAACCAGGGCTGCCTTCATCCATCCATCCCCCTAAATTTCTCTTCTGTCAGCTGACTCGTGCACAAAAAACTGTGGCATGGAGTAATCAGGGGTGCCCAAACTTTTTTTCAAAGAGGGCTAGATTTGATTAAGTGATTTTACCCCAGGACATATACTGCCACGGGGGCTGGATTAAATCGACCAGCAGGCTGGATTAGGCCTCCGAAACAGACTTTGGACATGCCTGAAGTAGATCATGCCTTCCTTGTTCATGACAATGAAAATGCTCCCAGAACCATTCATCTGAACAGTGGCTATTGTGAACAGTAAGCATTATTCAATATACTAAAACCTTACTAAAAGCGGATGTCAATTACTAAAAGAGTAAAGCACATTACAGCGAAATCACTGCGAATTTTGCTTTTTCACTTACATCTGCCTATGAATCATACGATGAAAGCACTATTATATCTGAAAGCATTTCTGACCCGCCCATCTAACCATATCTAAAGGGTAAATGTTTGAAATCTACTTATAAGTTAAAGTCTAAATGCTATCATCAGGTGCACAGGTACATTTTATCATATTGCCCTTGCTAGGAACTCTAAATGTGCAGAAGTATATACTTTACTAATAGAATCTACTCATGTTTTCCCCATTATCCCTTTATCCAGTGGAAAAGTCAGCTGTGATTTTCAGATTTTCAGAACAGAAGGGGGAAGGGAATACTCCTAACCTAAGTTGATCAAGACATGTTCGTCTAGATGTGCAGGGAGCAGTGTTTGTTACGCTGTCATTTCTTGTCTCTTGCACATCATTGTCATCATGATCTATGGCAGGGCTCAGTAACCATCACCAATTGAAAGACTATCATTTTAAGTAGATAATATAAGAAGGAGAAGTGGGTGTTGGCAGCTGAGTAACCCAAAAGTACAGTGGTACCTTGGTTGTCAAATGGCTTGGCTCCTGAGCAGATCGGACTCCGAATGCCACAACCCCAGAAGTAAGTGTTCTGGTTTGCAAATGTGGAGTTTTTTGGAAGCTGAACATTAGGCGTGGCTTCCGTTTGACTGCAGGAAGCTCCTGCAGCCAATCTGAAGCCACACCTTGGTATTCGAATGGTTCTGGGAGTTGAACGGACTCCCGGAATGCATTAAGTTTGACAACCAAGGTACCACTGTAATGAAAGGAGACCTAATTGGTCTTGCACCACTGTACCATTACAAAACTCTGTGTTTGTTATTTCACATTACAGCTAAGACAATTTGATCCCAGACTTTTTCTCTTGTTGCTGCCTAACTTTATGGACATTATGTCGTTTGCCTGTCATTATGAGCAGAAAAGGACTTAAAAGTCTTAAAGCATTTTGGCTATTTTATTTAAAAGCAAGTCTTTTAGCCCTCCTTTCTCTTTTACCCCTGTCTTCAGCTGAAAAGAGTGACTCACACAAGATCAGCAACAAACAAGGCAGTCCCTGGCTTCGGGCTTACAATCTAATGTAAAGGACACAGCACAAAGGGAAAAAAGCATGTGCAGGGAAGAGGGGAGGAAGCAAACCAAGGCTTAGATTTGTGCCATTCTTGAAAGACAACAATTCAGAGAGAGCAGGAGCCACTCAGTCAACAAAGCAGATGGAGCAGACCCTACTCCCTCCCCTCTTTCTGCTGCAACAGCTGCTTCCAAGTGACAGTAGTTGGGGAGAAGACTCTGATGGTGCTGAACTCTCAGCCAAGTCAACAGAGTGGTCCAGATTGAGAGAAATGCACTTTTTGTAAACATTGCCCAAAACTATTGCACTACTTTGTGCCATCATTATCTTTTTGGTCTGGTGATATGCCCACAAAGATACCAATAATCTAGCATTTGAAAAATAAGCCTAACCGAAGGACGTAATAAGGATTGCAAAATACTTTATAGATTAGAAGTGCCATAGCGATAATGATGATTAGTCATAGCTTCAGCAGGCCTGCCAAGAAGCTTTGAATAAACATTGTCCTCATCACAGTGTTGTTGTTGTTTTTTAAAATCATTCTGTATACCTTGGCTTACTGCCTTCAATTTTAGTGATAAAACTGGGACCCCAATCATGCATACCAAATCAAGGAAATGGCAGTTTCTCAAAATTCAGCTAACAGACATATGTAATAAACAAGCAGGTGCTGGGAAATGAGGATCAAATGTTTCAGGAAGAGAACAGACAGAACTTTGAATGGCAATGAAAGCTAATGGGAAATTTGAAATAGGAACCAAAGCGATGTTAGTGGGGAGGGCTCCTATTAAAAATGTCAATTACTGCTTCACAGTGAAGGGTCAGCCTGTGCTCTTCCACTGCCCTGGAAAAGTAGTCAGCAAACTGGAAAATAGCACTCATATTTTTAAAATCCCTGACATGTTCAACAACACTGTTACATATGAGGGCACTTTCATCTAAAAAGCCAATAAAAAGCTGGCACAACAGGTTAGGTAGGGTGTTTAAAATGACTTGTTTTATGTTCGATCGCTTTCAAGAAAAAGCTAATAGAAGCTCGGAATGTGACACAGTATAATCATTAAATATAGACTTAATTTGACTGGTAATTAACCCTGGAATATTATGCTTGGGGCAGTCTAGGAAAACTAGCACAGTGAAAGAAAATGCAGGCAAAGGCCCAGAATATAAAATTTTAGGTGCACAACCATCTAGACACAGTTGACCAGTTTGGATTGCCACTTAAAAACCTTTCCCTCTGCTGTTCTACCCGGCAAAGGCTGAAAGAGCAGGCTGCTAAAGACGGCAGCAGAGCCATTATCATCTGTTCATTTTATTTCTATTGCCAATTATCCTTAATTATTGGAAACTTTTTTCAGTGTATAATGGTTGCTGAAATGTTAGTATGCTCATTAAATTGAGGCAGTAGCTCAAGAAATAGATTTTTTGATAAGCTCAGTTATGTTATGGCTTTCAGTTCACAGTATTCCATCCTCTGTTAATTTCAAATTTACCCTCACACAATATTTACAGAGATTTGTCTTCTCCCTCACCCCCGCCCCCACACAGAAAGGAAAAGGAATTATAAGGCAAATTTCTCCCTAGAGTATGACATAGTTAGCAATAAACAATAGACCTGGTCTGCTGGAATAACAGTTTAGCAACAGACACAAAACATATCAGCTGCCACCAGAGCGCTAGTCTGTATTATTTGTTAATTAGCGCTGTTGAGTTATGCCATGCAAACTGGCTGACTTCAAAGGTATGGTAGCAGAGCCAGTTCTACCATTAGGCAAAATGACTGCCTCAGGCAGCAGATGCTAAGAGGCAGGAAGTGGTAGCAAGGTGCTGGTAGACATGACAGTGTGTGCCACATGGCCTGCCCTGCACCTCCTAGGCTATCCTGTTATTCTGAGGTACAGTGGAGAATGCCGTTCTGTCACCAGTATTGAAGTAAAATTAAACTGCTGGTCCAGTCAGCTTTTGTACATGGAATAGGAGAGGACATCATTTTGCCTTTTGTCTCAGGCAGCAAATTATCATCAGCCAGCCCTGTACAGTGGATTAAGGTCACAGTCATACATTAAAAGCACTAATAAAGGTAAAGGTAAAGGTAAAGGGACCCCTGACCATTAGGTCAGTAATGGCCAACTCTGGGGTTGTGGCGCTCATCTCGCTCTATAGTCCAAGGGAGCCGGTGTACAGCTTCCGGGTCATGTGGCCAGCATGACTAAGCCGCTTCTGGCGAACCAGAGCAGCCCACGGAAACGCTGTTTACCTTCCCGCCAGAGCGGTACCTATTTATCTACTTACACTCTGATGTGCTTTCGAACTGCTAGGTGGGCAGGAGCAGGGACAGAGCAACGGGAGCTCACCCCATCACGGGTATTTGAACCACCGACCTTCTGATCGGCAAATCCTAGGTTCTGTGGTTTAACCCACAGCGCCACCCGCGTCCCAAAAACACTAATACCAAACAGTATTTGTTTTCCCCAAAGAATTCTGGAAGCTGTAGTTTGTTAAGGATGCTGAAAGTTTTAGGAGACCCCCATTCCCTTCACAGAATCGAAGTTCTTAGAGGGGCTTAACAATCAATCTCTCTTCATGTGGAGCTCTCAGCATTCTAAGTTTATGAGGGGAATAGGGGTCTCCTAGCAACTCTCAGCACCCTTATCAAACTACAGCACCCAGAATTGTTTTGGGGAAGTTACGACTGTGTAAATTGGTACCATGATGCTTTAAATGGTGTGACTGGTCTAACACTCACTTCCCACATTTGTAGTCATCTGGAACAGCAGAGCAAAGGTTAGAGCAGGGCTTGAGCATGGAATAGGCCCCAGTGATAAGACAACTAAAGAAGCCACACCATCAGTGGCTTGTATCCAACTAAGTTCTGCTTAGAGTTGACCCATTGGAATTAATGGACTTAACTTAGCCATGTTCACAAATTTCAGCGGGCGTACTCAGTAGGACTAGCATTGGACACAAGCCATTGTGGCAGATAACAACCAGTAGTATCCAATGAGGGTAGGAGAATGATACAAACCATATGCTACGTCATCTGGAAGATAACCAGGAAAGAAAATAAATTTACATTGAGAAAACCCACATCCACCATCACAGAACCAAGGAAAGCATGCAATGACCCCAAGAGAGGCTGGTCTTAAGGAGAATTGTATGATTCAAGGTCTGGAGTTCTAGCACTTATTAAGGCTGGAGCAGAGAATGAAATGGTGTCAGGAAAGCATAAACTTCCCCACAATGTAGCTGAAGTCCTGAGGAGAGCCTCGGATGGCTGCATTTTCGTATTCCACCTCTGAGAGCCAAAGTCACCCACAGGTGAGCAACAGTCCAAATAAATCCCTCTGTTGCAGAACCAATGCTCCCAAAAAAGGATTGTGATATTTCTGGGACAACAGATGGCAGCTTATCTCACTAGCACCCATTATAAAAACCTCTGGAAAAGTTTGGCATTCAAAATATTGCATGCCAGCTACTATATGCACTACATTTTCTTCATACTGAAGCTTATGGTTGTTGTACACCAAGGTCAAATTAATTGATTTCCCTCTTGGATGCAGTTAATGGGGAAATGCTGTTTCTGCTTCTGTTAAAATACCTGTGATTCAGCTTTCTTTGTGCACTGTAAAGTGAAGCACAGTCTCCTTGATCTCTACTGCACACACTAAGAATTTATAGAAATACTTGAAGGAGTTGTTTACATACTCTCATTCCAGTCTTCTCTGCACCAAAATAGAATGGAAAGATTACCAAAGTCCAAAAATACCATTCTGCCACCTTCACCTTGAAGCAGGATGTCTGGTACTGAAACCTTTCCAGCAGATTGTAGGGATGAACAACTTTCAATTTTGTTTTCCTTCAGTCTCTCATTTTTCCTGTCTAAATTTTTATTCAGCATATTTCTGCAACGGTTTCTGATGAGGGTTTTTTAAGGTCCTCGTGGAAATTCATTGGCATTTCACTGTATCCTTTTCAGATGAAGCTTTTCCTAATATACACATTTTTAACCAGATTTCTTTAATATGATGCATTTTTGTACAGCATAACAAAGCTTCATTGTGAAATTTAGAGAAATGTATATTGGAAAGGATAACTCTATTTCGGATCACATATTGTGAACTGAATTTCCCCCTGTCTTTAACTCTTATATGAAATGATTACCCTCATTTAATGGTTAGGAATACACTTTTGTTTTATTTCAGTTTGTTTATTTGTCTGCTTGATTTCTCTTAAAAGTATGACTATCTTTCAGGTATCCTGGTCCCAAAACCAAAACCAGCACCTTGAACTTTGCATTATATATACATCTTTGCAAACAATTTCCCATGATGTAATGCATATTATTTTTACTAATATACGCTTATGCTGTAATATCCACATTTTTGAACACATTTCTTCTGGTTAAAGAAATGCATTGCAAAACCTGGAGAAAATACACATTTTGAAGGGTAGCTACATTTTGGGTCATGTATTGGTTTAGGAAGTCCAAATCAGACAAGGTTCACCAAATGGTGAACCTATTCCCTATTCCTATGCATCCATCCCATGTATAAAGCTCATAGTACTCTAGTGTAGCAGTTCTAAATTGGAGAGTCTTGTTTCACTGATATATTTCCAAGATTCCTTGTTAGGGCTCTTTTTTCTGGGATCAGTCAGATTGCCCTCCACAATATGTTCATAAATAATCTGGGATGGTACCTGGAATCAGAATCCTTAGGCAGCTGCCAATGACCAAGCTCCCTGAGAAGGGCCAACACTGATCCCTTGACTTGTCTGCTGAGGAGGGAGAGCAGCAACCCTTGCTGCCTGCCCTCTTTCTGGATGGATAGCATTTGGAGACCTGTGTGCTCCTCCTTGGCACTGAACAGCTAACACACAAAGGAAAGGGACAAGGTGCTGTCTGCTTTGTTTATCTATGTTCAGGTAAAGACAGCAGGAATGGCCATCACATACAATGACACTTGATCAGCTATTCACTTTCCAGTAACTAAGTACAGGATAATAATTCTTGTTATTTCCCCCCCTGCCAAGGACCGGAAGGGTGAAAAAATACTGTGACCTACAAGAGGGAATAACAATCCTGCAAAGTGCCCAATTTAACAATCTTACCGGGTCACTTTTGCAAGCCCAAGAAGTCCAGTTACATTTGGGCTGGGCTTTAAAAATTAACATTTGAACTTTTGAGGAGCTCTAACAATTGGACCAAAGTGCCTAACCACTTGGGTTTGTCCATCACTAATCATCACTTTTGATAACAACTCCGGATTAGAAACAGGGTGACCAATTTTGTTGATGACACAATGAGGCAAAGTGTAACATGGTTTGCTTTTTATCTGTTACTCTGGCTCTGCTGAACTGACAGTAATAACAACTTATTTTTGTCAGTAAACTAAGCAGCTATGATTAGGCCGACACATGGGGTAAATTTTTATAGCACTGCATAAGGTTTTAGCTGTGCTTGTGTCATTAAAGTCAATAGAAGTTGGGCAGCTAAAACCTCGGGCAACCTTTTTTGACAATTGATACCATAGGGAGAAGATAAGTGAAGTAATAAAATGCCTTTTTCTTTTTCTCAGAAATTTAGTGCCTACAAAAGTTGTCAGACTGACAGCCCTGGAAGGAAAAATTCTCTACTGTATTTATCCCCACAACATATACAGGTCAGGCAGCGGAACTTTACTTTTCCTTATCCTGCAGTACTGCCAGTATTTACACTGCATTTGTCTGCTTGGTGACATTAGGTTTGTTCACACAGATACAAGCTCTTCATGTGTACAAGGGTTTGTGTACAGCACAACCAATGTGTGCACAGGACTGAACACTCACTGAATCCTACATGAGAATCACTGTACAGGTGTACATTCCAACTATTTGCCTACATAGGTACATGGGGGTTGCTTGAGTAAGGGGGCAGCAAAAGTCACTGTTTCTTCATCCCCTTCACTTTGGTAGGGAACAGAGCTCTCTTTATTTTTCTAGCCAGAACTCGATGGAACTCAGTTTCAGGACACTATTGTCATTATAAGAGAACAAGGGAGGCGTTCATGGTGAGTTCCGGCACCTCTTTTTCTAGAGAAATAGCACTGGTAGTGAGTTGACCTAACCTGAGATGGGGAAGCAGTATTTACCGTATTTTTTTTGTGTATAAGACTAAGTTTTTTCCTAAAAAATGATGTCAAAAAATAGGGGGTGTCTTATACTCTGGGCCATCTCCCCCATTTTCTTAAATCTAAGTCCCCCAAAATAGGGAGTGTCTTATACTTGGGGGAGTCTTATAGATGGAAAATATGGTAAATAGGCAGTTATATTATTTATTTCACAAAAGTTATATACCACTTGGATGGGGTAAAGTCGTTTACCAAAATAATAAAACAACAAGATTATAAGTAAACACACACACACACACACACACACACACACACACAATTTTTTTAAAAAAAAATCAGTCAGAAGCTAAAAACCAGATCAAAACACAGGCCAACATTATACATGACTAGATAGGCGTGCCTGAACAAATTTATTTTTAGCAGGTGCCCCAAATGTACTGTACAGACTTGCCTGATGTCAATAGGCAGGGATGCCAAACTGTGCATGCCACCCAATGCCTTACAAATGTGGAATGAGTCTTATATGGCACCTTAGATGGTGGCAGTTATGCAGTGTGCAATATATTGACATGCTTGAGTAGGCATATAGGCAGTGTGCAATATATTGCAAATTAACCATGTAACACTTTCATAAGGTGCCAATCCATATTTTGATGCAGCTATTGCATTTTGCATCTTCATTCCAGGGTGCATGCCAACCAAATATAGGGTGCTTGTGTTAAAAATTTGGGGAAATGCATGCTTTGTGAGATTCTTTATAGAGATGCATTACAAAGAAGCATGGAATATTGGAAAACTACCATTGCTTCTAAAACAAAACAATTCAAACATTCGTTGTCTTCTATTCTGTGGTCGCACTACTTCATTTGAAGTGCTATAAGGAAGTCCAGCTGATCCTTTTTTACAATGAAATTAACTAAGGAGATGAGGGCACTGCAGTGAATAATGGGGTGAGTGGGAATAATATCAAAAATTAATCCTCCTCAGATGGTGGCAGGAGAAATGGAAATGGATTTGGACAATTTCTTTATTTTATCAAGACAGGACTTGAAATAGAGTGAAGAGTGGAGTGAACTGGTGAATATTTAAGGCTTGCATTTCATGCAAAAAATGTCTACCTGCCTTTCCCCTTCCTTTTGGAAAGGAAGGTATTTATTGTTATTTGAAAGTGATGGATACAAAACAGTAGCAGCAGCCCACTCCTAAGGCTTGTTATTCCCATGAAATGACATAATAGCAGCAAGGTTATTAGAGGAAGGCTCACTGGGGTTTTCCACTTATACATTCAGCTTTATAAAAGTATGCAAAATTATATGTAATTACATCTATTTCCATCCTTTTTAGTCGCAAAACATGCACCAGCTAGGTCTGATTCCATACCTCTGGCTACTTAGAACAGAAGCGCATGGGCATGGCTCAATATGGCAAGGCATTTGTGTCCCCAAAAATTAATTGATTAATTATCATTTACTTACATTTCTGTCATGGAATTCCACCATGGAAGGCAGCATGCGTGACTTCACCTTTGTGGGCTTAGCTTAGCTTCAGCAAGGTGGTGCCCTCATGTGCCTTCACACCATACCCCAGAATGGTGCGTGAATGGTCCTGAAACTTCAGGGGATCCCTGCCCCATTCCTCCCAGTCATGGTGGCTGATGGTGACACCAGAAGCAGCAAACAGCCTGCCTCCCAACATCCCATAGCCCTGGAAGAATGTCAGCTTGGGCAAATGCAATAGGCCTAACCAGAAAGACCAATAAACTGTTGAGTAAAACTTGTGGTAGAGGCCAATGACAGGGAAGGAGGTGGGCTAGTCAGAGTGCCAAGGAGGCATGCAAGATATTTCTCTTTCTCTCTCTCTCTCTCTCTCTCTCTCTCTCTCTCTCACACACACACACACACACACAGAGAGAGAGAGAGAGAGAGAGAGAGAGAGAGAGAGAGAGAGAGTCAGAAAGTGGTTGCAGAAGTGGAAGATGGTGGAAGAGTGAGAAAGCATTCTCATTCTGAAATATCCTCCTAATGCGAGAAGCCACCTTGTGATTGCTCTTGGATCACCAAAGCCTTCTCTTTCCTTCAAAGAGGTCTTGTTGAGGTCCTGGCTGTTCGTATAGAAGGACTGAGACTCTTTTCATCATTCAGCTCTCCCTGGGATTACTAGGCAGATGTCCTCCTCCCTTCCCTCCTCTCCCTCATTACTTGTTCCTGCAAGGAGTTTCTTCTCCTGGCTTGGAACCCAGAAAGACTTTCCTGTCAGTTCCTGTTGAGGCAATGCTTTGCTTTCTGAATATCTCTTCCTTCCAAATCAATGCTGCTCCCATCATTGCTCTCTCCCTCTCAACCTTTCTCCCACTTCAGAGGGTGCTGTGTGCATCTGATGAAGTGGACCGCAATCCACGAAACCTTATTCCATAACAAGTGGGTTAGTCTTTAAGATGCCACATGACAATATGTTGTTTTTCTGCAATAGCCCTTTGGGGGGGCGGGGAATTAGCTACTCCTGTGGAAATTGATATAAATGAATAACTCTGTTTATCTGTAGTTAAGGCTTTGCTGTTGTTCAAATGTTGTTTTTCTAAACTGATATGACAGAGATCATAAATGAAAGATTGAGTTTTGATGCAGCAAATGTTTCAGCAGATGGTCATTTACTTTGCAGTCCTTACCCCGCTTTTTTAAGTCTGTGAAGATAAATTCTTGCATTTTTAAGCTTTTGTTAGACAATAGTTACTTGATACTTTTATCTCTTGAGAAATGTACAGTCTGCCCTTAAGTAACTTATTCATTACTTATCCTGTATGTGCATATACTATGTATCTACACACACACACACACACACACACACACACACCTCTGTTTTTTCTATTTGTGCTATTATTTCTTTTCCTCCCAGTGGCTTCCTCTTGCTTAGTTTTATAAGTAGCATAAGTGAGTACCACTTTATTTAGATTTTATTTAGAGGATTCAACTTAAATATTGTTGAAGTCTTCATTTCACACTTCAGTGACTGAGTGTTTTCTCCATATGTAAAACAGGAGGGAACTAGAGTTTGCAAAATATTGTTTGCTTAATATTCAATAACTTTGGCAAGAGAAATGTATGTTTTTGAAAGCTTCTTTTAAAAATGATATTGTGAGCAATTTATTGACTCACTTCAAATGTTTCTTCCATGCATGTAAAGTGCAGACAACCTTTGCAGTCCATATTTAACAACATTGTAGCCAGTTACAAACTCATTGTTACAACAGCTCTGCTGGTTACTGGGCACGGTTCAAAGTGCTGGTTGTTATCTATAAAGATCTAGACAGCTTGGGTCTACGCTATCTGAAGGACCATTACAGAGAGAAGAACCTGTCCGGGGGGGGGCATTCTCCTCATTCTGCTACCCTCACAGGCATATTTGGGGATGATATAAGAGAGGGCCTTCTTGGTGGCTGCTGCCAGATTGTGGAACTACCTTCCATGGAAGGCTAGGCTGGCCCCATCTCGGCTTACCCTTTGCCAGCGGGCAAATACCTTTTCAATTAGAGTCCCTTGGTCACTAAAAGGTCTTTTAATGGTGGGTGTTGAATTTTTCTCTCTCCTCTGTTGTTTGAAGTTGGTTTGGTTCAATACTATTTTTAATATGCTAACTTACTGAACTATTTTTTTAAAAAACTGATTGGGTTGCCTTTTTTATCATTATGAATCAACTCCATAGAGGTAACAGCAATGAAATAAAATTGAAGCCCCAATGCTATAGTCCCATTATGCTAACTGGATGTAGATAGGTTTATAATTAAATGCCGCGCACTGTTGGAACTCCAGGATATGGTGGTACTGTATAAGGAAATCATGATGCTGTATTTTTGTTGTTCTGTCATTATCACCTTAAACAGTGCAACAGCTATTCTTGCACAAGTGCAGTGCCATACAAAGGCAATAGTCCATCTTACATGGTGAGCTCCTTTGCAAGACTAGAACAGGACAGTGTGATTTTGTGCGGGTCTTGCTACACCTGCTACTAGAATGCTACCCCAATACCTTTCCACCAATGTAATGCACCCCTTGCTCCCCAGTCCCAAGGGTACCTACCACTGTCATACTGTTTTGTTTTTTTCTCTGCACAGGTTACACTTCTTTGTAGACTGGATGTTGATTTGGTTTGCTGATGATATCTGGAATTAGAATCTCATTTAATTGTGTCAGTATGAGTTACTGACCTACCAATATTTTTAAACTTAACATAATCCTCACTAAATTTGCAATTTTCCGTGCAAGGAAGCATAAGTAATTATTAAATGTGTGCTGTCTTTTTTGTTGATTGCATTTCAAGCAATTTTGAAATATAAATTAAAAAGTAGGCTGTTTTTCCTTGTGGGGATTGGAAAATAAACTATATAAATAGAAGTTTGAAGCGTGATAGCATAATGTATGATATTTTAACAAGGAAAATGGCCAGTTTTCAAGCAGTTTTTATTGCTAGGTTTAATGACTCAGACTTTGCCAGTTACCAAGAACACAGCCTCACAAAGAGAGAAAATATGACTGAATTTCCCACATTTATTGTTTTGGATCCCATTCCAACAACTAGCCATCAAACCAAGTTTTGCTTGCAAGAGTCTTGTTTCACCCTGATTCCAAAATAAGACACTTCAGATGTTGAAGACACCGGAGATAATTAATCAGAAAGAATTCTAAACATGCAATTAATCTAGGGAGCTAAAACCATTTTGATAGATTTGACTCTCTCCAGTTTTGAGATACTGAGAGGGGACCAGCTGTTGATGGCCTTCTGAATTACATTCTTCATAAATCTCACACTGAGAGTAATTGTTTCTTGCAGGTCAGCCATGTAATGTCACTTCCAAGTTGTTGGTGTCATTAAGATCCCATCTGAAATTGAATCAAGAAATGGAGTTATGAAAACAGAATTTATTTGGGGTAAGACTTGAAGGTTTCAGACAGTTTATCTTATAACAAGAGAAACTATAAGATGTGTTGATCACAGACAGTGAAAGAAGGGGTGGCAACATCCCATTATATCAATGGCTCTATCTCCTTTGTAAGAACTGACAAGAAATGTAGTACCGAGAACTCCTGGTTGCATGAAAGCACCAATAAATCTGCTTGCTGTGGGGAACAAGCTGAGTGGAATTAGTTTCTGAGTTTAGTACTTTTAACAGGTGGAGCAGCAAAACCCAAGGAAAAAAAATGATTTAATCAAAGAAAAATGACAGATGTGGGGTTGTATCCATTGAAGTCATTCTGTTAGCACAATGTATTCCACCTGCACAAGGGGACTTCCTCTCTCTCCCGCTCCTCCTGTCCCCCCCCCAGTGCTCCCCCAAGTCTACCCTAAAGGGTTGGGGGAATCCCAGTACATATTTAGAGAGAGGAGAGGCTGTCTCATTGTGCATGCAGAAGACCTTGTGCTAAACAGGACAACTTAGCTGTAGAGAACCCATAGTTACTTTGTTGTCTTGTACAGTGGTACCTCAGGTTAAGAACTTAATTCGTTCCAGAGGTCCGTTCTTAACTTGAAACTGTTCTTAACCTGAGACACCACTTTAGCTAATGGGGCCTCCCGCTGCTGCCATGCCACTGCAGCTCGATTTCTGTTCTCACACTGAAGCAAACTTCTTAACCCGAGGTACTATTTCTGTATTAGCAGAGTCTGTAACATGAAGCATCTGTAACCTGAAGCGTCTGTAACCTGAGGTACCACTGTATTCCCTTTCGCACCCACCTTTATACACTTCCTAATGATCTCCCATTCCCTTCTTGTCAACTTTTAAATCTTGTCCCATATATTATAGGGTTGCCATAGTTCAAAAAGTCACCAGGACATCCTCAAAGTTGTTGAGCTTTTTAAAAGAAAAAATGCCAAAGATGAGACAAAGCGCCACATTTCAGAAATTCACCCAAGATGTCCTTTCTGCCTTTGAAACCCTGGTAATGTCTGGGAAAATCTGGATGTATTGCAGCCCTAATATATGATAGCTCTGTTCCCTATTGTATATGCAAGAAGTTTGGTGAGTTGAGAAATGGCATGTATCCTGTTTGATGATGCAGGTGCAGGTACACAGGAAAGGTGATCAGTCAGGTGCTGATCAAATAATGTGTGTTATATTAGCCTGACTCCTCACTGGGTTCACTAGAACCACAACTTAATAACATGCAGCACAAACAATGAGATCTGCAATGATTACAATGCACTAGCACTGTCAATAATGGGGGTCATCTTTGTGATCACTCACTTCTGCCTAAGCAAGGGTGCTCAGACCTGGCCTTCAGCAATGTGCTGACTGTCCCTGTCCCATCTGGCACTGACATCTGCCATGCACTAATTCCAATCCACTTCAAAGTAAACAGTACAAGAGTGCCTCCCCAAAAGCATCCTTCACCCACTTTTCCCAATTTGGTTAAGGGGGGTCCTAAACTGTGCTGGCTAGGGGTAGCTGGTGGGATTATACAGCCCCTCTTAACCTCCACCCTTATGCAGGAGAAGCTGGAGATATAGTGTATACAGTATCTGCACACCAACTTTTGTGTGTCTTGCCCCTCTCTAGAGTTGGAAGCAACACCACACTCTCTGGGTTGGAGAAAAGGAGAAGAATTGTTTTCTGAAGAAAACTATATCAGAGCAAATAGGGTGGGGAAATGGTTTCAGGTGATCCAGTCTGAATTGGTGGGGCGTTTATAACTCTC
This sequence comes from Podarcis filfolensis, assembly GCF_964270895.1. NCBI lineage: Eukaryota > Metazoa > Chordata > Lepidosauria > Squamata > Lacertidae > Podarcis > Podarcis filfolensis. Next base: position 49,224,181 of record NC_139603.1, read on the forward strand.
CCAAGATGCTCCCATTGAAACACCAGCCTATCTGCTTGGGCAAGGTCCTTTTGTAATGACAAATGCCATCTTTGCTGAGCCATTTTGTCCATCTCCTCCTATGTGAGAGCAATCTGTTATATGTTACAAGTTGGTCATAGCCAAGATACTTATAAAATACCCTTTCACCTCAATTCTGCAGAACCAAGGTCTGGTCACAAAGCTGCAACTCCCCCGCCCCCCATTATTTCCATTTTGATTTCCGGGCTCTTAAATATTGCAGTGCATAAACTGCTTGCCTATGCCACGGTTTTCTGTTCCCACCATTCAATTTTGTTATTATTTTTCTTGCAGCTGAGGCATTCATAAGAGAGATTGCACATATACAAAAATTGTTTTGTGTGCATGTGTGTGTTTTAGTTAATGGAAAGTTCAGCAGTTAAATGTAACCTCCTTTCTCGTCCTTGAAGATTCCTCCTGACAAGTGTATATACGGAAAACAGATTGCCTGGACAGCGGTCTAATGAATGCCAGAAAAGCCTAGAGCGGTTTCATGGTCTCACCCTAATCCAGATAAGAGATCTGCATCCATGTGCTGCTATAGAAAGCTGACTACTCATCTCCAGTGAGACACATTTTTCAAGATCATGCAATGTGATATGCATAAATGCAAACTTGCAAAAAGATAAATGCAAACTTGGGATGAAAGTTACTGGAAAAGATAAAATCCCCAATCCATTTGCCCCTTTTATTTAATCATGCACTGAGCACAGTATTTCATCAAAATCCCTTAGAGTTAAATCATGTAATAGATTAACTGGAGACTCTGTTCAGATAATGTTTGTTAAAATACCAACCAGTGCTGACCTGTAAACCAAATCTCTGGCCAACCTGAAAGTTTTGATGCATATGATGCTCCTCCTTTCCATGGGATGCCTATCTGGATATATATCTTCTTGTGAGGCAGCATCAGCCTGCCTGCCAATCAAGAGAGGTGGATTCTCTGTTTCCCATAGTACTTGTCCACTTGTGGACAGTTTCTTGCCCTTTTGCAAGTGGGGTGATTGCCCAAATAGATGGCCTCATTTCACAGATAGGGGGATATATGTATTTTGAGGTTTGTAACTGTGAAGCTTCTGCTCTATATTACAAGATTCAGTGTCCACCAACAGCATCATTTCATCCCTCTGCCTGCCTGTCTCTCTAATGTATGGTTAAATTAGACCAAGGCACAGAACATCTGGATGTGGGTTAAATAGGTATTTCCCCCCTCCCAAGCCAAAAACAATATTGCCTGGTTTGTATGCTTAGAGTAGTTGCAGCAGCATAAATATTAGATGGCAGCCCCTCTCTTCCACATCTCTTTCCATATCAGAAGAGTGCTCTTCTTTATGTTGTGGGCAGGCTGGAGGGAACTACAGACAGAAGAAAATTGTGTAAAGGCAAAAGCTTAGGGATACAAAGAATTTGTGCAGCAACACATCTGCCAAGGAATTGCTTGGACTATGGAGGTGTGAAAAGAACTGCTGATCAATGGGGCAGGGACCAAATGAGAACCTTTTTGGGAATCTCCTATATCTGAACAGTGTATTCCAGGGCTTGATTGTTATGTCCATAGAATCTGGCTTGTTGTGCAATGACCCAGAAAACTGGAAAATACTGTAAAGGCAGTCCAAGTTTAAAAGTATCAATGCATTTCTTAAGGTTCTGTGTTGCTAATGGGGATGGGATCATGGGTTAGGGAGCTCTGGTTGGCTGTTGCATCAGTTGCAGAGCTGAAGTCTAGATACTGATCCTGCTCCCTGCCCTGCTATCAGAACAACTCACAGACGTGTGCTAGAAATCCAAGTAACTTTGGACTGTGGTTAATTTACTAAATGCAAAGAACTACGATATCGGGATTATGTTCAAGTTGCTTTGGCTTAACTGGTTTGTGGATTGAGATGGCAACCCCTTACCTTAAACAGAGGGAAGGCAGACGGAACCTTGCTGAAGAATTAACTCGGCTTGGTATAGCTTTGCAAGGCTTCATTTCCAGCTGCTGCAGAGCTGAGAAATTTTTTTAGGATGACAGTCTGAATAAGATGGTAATACTGCCATTGAATGGAACTAATACAATTGTTAGCTGGCAGAATGATATGCCCTGTCATGATGGAGATCTACTACAGCAGAGACAGTGCAACTCTGATAGGATATTTAAACATTATGCAGTCTCTTAAAATGCCTACCATTGAAAGAAATGGATTTTATGTGCTTTTAAACTGTGTTTAGTGGAACTGAATCAATACCACTACTGTCCATTAAATCAAGACGGCCCTTGATTTCGCATTTTCTGCCTTCCCTTTAATTTTATCACTCCATTCTTTCCCCCATAGGCTCCGGTAGCTGACCATTGAAACTGAGCATTTAGGAAAGTTTTTCACACTTGGCATCAAGAGACATCGTCGAGTTCCTGAGCTCATTTCATTTGTGACTCTTGAAAGCTCGCAGTCAAGTCATGCCTCTTCAGCATGAAGCTCCAAGGAATTGCTCAGATAAAGCACTGAGAGGAGAGGGAAGCTGAAAGAGAGTTTGAAAAAAGCAAGAAGGACTAGAAGGGGATACAAGCAACACAGAAGCAGCAGCCAGTGTAATCTTCAAAGAAAAGACGTGGGAATCTCGTGGTACATAGCAAAATCAAAAGGAAAACAAAAGGTAACATTTTGGTGTTCACCTTACCTTCAAAAGGCAGTCTACAGAGGCACTGGAGGAAAAAGTGCTTGAAGCAAGGCTGGCCTCAGAGACTCCGCGATATTTGAAAGATGGAGATTGTGATGAATAACAAGGCTGTTCTCTCTTTCTCTTCTCCATTTTCAGCCAATCAGTCTGGGATAGAATGACTTTATGTTTGTAAAGTACTTGTGGAAATGCTTCTTTATTAGACATGGCTTTGATCCCTGGGAGGTTTTGATTCAGACCGGGGCTAGAAGTTACAATCCAAAGCATCCTTCCTCCTGCACACATTCCACTTATCTGGCGGTTGCAATGGGAAGAAGGAAACGCTTGAGAGAGAGTGAGAAATACTTTTTTCTGTTCAGGTTAAAATCCAACCTGGTGAATAACTTGGTGGAGGGAAAATTGTTGCTATCCATCCATCTCAAGGGACAATGGAGGTGGGTGGTGAAGTCAGACCACTGCATTAGCAGTTCCAAAGTGATTTCCTTTGGGGGGGGGGGAGCCAGGCAGTATGGAAATCCTGATCTGCCCAGATGACAAGACACCTCGCCCTCTGTCTTGCTGATGTGGTCCAAGGGAAAGCAGAGGAAACCGTCTGGCACCAGGTTGGAGGCAGGAGTGGCTGGAAGGAGGCAGACAACAATCTTAGGGATTCTATTCTGGATTTGTGTAGGGTTTACTCCTTTGCCTTTTCTTCTCCTGAAGATATCCTACAAGGCAGCAGAGGTTTAGGATCAGAATTTTACATTTCCTAGTTGGGCTACTTTCCCAGGTTAATGAGCCCCATCTGCCCCTCACTTCCCTCTGTAGCATGTGCAGAAACCATCTTCTTGACCATTGCACCCACTATTGATCTCATCTGTTCAATCTACCAGAGCCTATCTTCACATGCAAGGGAAGTCCTTAACTCACTGAAGGTTTGAGACCCATCAGCTATCCTCACCTGGTTTAGCCAGTGAGTGAAAACCATTTCCCAGGGTGGGGCCTCTTTTGTATGCTGACAGCTTCTAGGAGCCATTGGTGAGAGCTGAGTTCAAGGTAGGGACCAAAGGAGGGGCATGATATGTTCCTCAACAGAGATATTACCCCCTCCCCTGACACCACAATTTTAAGTTTCACTGCTGAAGTTTGTGTTGTGAGCCAAGGAGTTACAAAGCTTGGTGATCTGGGCAGTCTTTATGAAAATATTATTCAAGGTGCAAATAACCAAAACTAGCTCATGTGCCCCATCTATGAAATTCCTTAAAGCTGTGTGTTCCTGATCCATGATACTAAAATAAGATTTCGTTGGAGTCTGCATTAATTGCATCTTTCTCTAAACTGTTATTCTTCTTATGTTCTCCTCACATTATTCTAGCATACAGAAGTATTAACTCATTTGCATAAAAAGTGAGGCCTGTTTTATTAGAACTATGGTTAAAATTCATTCTTTTGTAATATATGCTATATTCACATGCTATGAAACATCACACTGGTGGCAAGAAATCTGGCTGCTGTCAGTTTCTGGCAAGAGGAGCTGTTGCTGGTTAAACCACCAAAACATGTAAGCCAGTCCTGCAACTTACCATTCTGTGCTTAAAATAAGCATGCATGCTTATCTTGAACCACTTTGAATATTTCCCATCCTTGAAAATTGGTGAAATGCTTCCCACAAATTCTCCACTTCCAAACAGGAGGAGTGGGATTGTTGGAAGACTTATAATAATATATAATAATAATAATTTATTATTTGTACCCCGCCCATCCGGCTGGGCTTCCCCAGCCACTCTGGGCGGCTTCCAAAAAAATATTAAAATCCTCTAATACATCAAACATTAAAAGCTTCCCTAAGTACTTACTCAGTAACCCTAAAATTCCAGTGGCATTAGTCAGTGGTTTCTAGCAAGCCACCATCTGTAGGTACAATGGGTCAGTATGTCTGGCTGCTAACCAGAAGATTGGTGGTTCGAGCCCACCCAGGGACAGCTGTGGGGAGGATTCCTGCATTGCTGGGGGTTGGACTAGATGACCCTTGGGGTCCCTTCCAACTCTACAATTCTATGATTCTATGATAGACAAGGAGAGTGAGAGTGAGCTGCACAGTATATCTCATGCCCTAGGACTACTACAATTGAAGCTTCTCCAGCATCCCTAACTGCAGCACATCTGATTTAGCAGTAAAACTTTTCAAAGCAACAGAAAGCACCATTAAGAGGTGTCCTAACCTATTATCTCATCAGGCCTTGGATTCTGGAGTGATACTCAATTGTACTCTGGCTGAAATTCTACTTTTTTTGTAAAGCTGCCATATGACCTGGGATTGATTTCAAATTTGACCTGCCTTATCCAGAACAGTTTTTTGTTTTTTATTTGCTTGCAAGGACAAACAAACAACCTGGAGAAGTAGGAGCCTTAAGCAAGCACACACACAACATTTAAGTGAAGATGAGCCTACAGATAAAGTTATTACCAAGGACATTCGGGCTGTTGTTAGTAAGCTCTTTACTTATGTCTGGAGCCAGACTGTCCTCTGACATCAGGAGTTATCTCATCAATAAATGAACATAGTACATTTCCAATTGAAATTTGAGAGAACATTTAAAAAGGTGTATGGAATGTGGGGAAATACACACACAAGAGAGAGAGAGAGAGAGAGAGAGAGAGAGAGAGAAAGCTTTTGAATAGCTGAAAGAACTACTACATACAAAACTCATAAATTGTAAATTACTATTGATTTTTTTACTCTCTTTTCATTTCAAATGGATTGAAAAACTGCTCCTGATTTTGCTTTTCATACTGAGCTGACTAGTTCTCAAAGTGTTGATGAAGTTTCTCAAAGCCCAATTCTTAGTATAGCTGGCCTAAGCTATTTCAAACCCTTTGATAGCATGTAAATTGAGTGGAGGTCCATTGATTTTTGCATTGGACCACATTATTAACCAGTGCAATTAGCCATTGCTCTGTTAATAGTTCTGCTGCTTGATGGTCCTGACTGTGTCAGATATACTGTGAACAAAAAAATGGGCTTCTAATAGTCTTCTTTTATAACAAATCTCAATCCAGCGGCTCCAGAGCACATGAAACTCTGGGCAAGCAGAACATCCTCATTTATGTCAGTGTTGGGGAATGTTTTCCTGACAATGAAATTAATGGGGGAAATTCTGCTGCCACAAGATTTCATCTGCATATCACAGCCATATGGAACTGTGGGTCACATTCTTTCCCTTTAAAGTAAAAATGTATTTCCCCTGGTATACATCCATCCAAAATGTAATATGGTCAGAAAGAACACCCTGCCACACAGCAAGACTATCCATTCACCAATTTCTAAGGCAGAAAACAGGTGGTGGGGGGAGATGAATGAAGAGCAAAGAGACCTAGATAATGCAGATGTTCATTGACCACAAGATTTGCCTTGTATCTGTAGCACTGAAGGAGCATCTCCATCCCCATCTCTCAGCCCAGACACTGAGGTACTCCTCCAAGGGTCTTCTGGTGGTTCCCTGATTCTGAGAAGTGAAGTTACAGGGAACCAGGCAGAAGGCTTTGTGGAACACCCTCCCATTAGATGCCAAGGAAATACACAACTTTTAGAAGACACCTGAAGGCACCCTTGTATTGGGAAATTTTTAATGTTTGACATTTTACTATGTTTTTATATGCACTGTAAGCCATCCAGAGTGGGTGGGGGTATAACAACAACAAACAACAACAACCCAGTCTGTTTTGGATCTATTCTGTGTCATCCCAGTTCAATTTGTTATTTGGATACAAATCTGATGTGACTAAAATGGCTATAGCTCCCCCCCCCCATAAGTGAATGAAATTCACAGGCAAAGGATCCCCTCCCGAGTACATTAAGTTTGCCAGATTTCAGACAGATCCATTCAGGGAAACTTTATATATTTGTATATCTTTTAAACCCTCTAATATTTTTATTTCCTGCCAGAATTCAAATTTCAAGCATGGTAGCCCCTTCTAAGGAATTGGTGCCTGCCAAAGTTCTGAAAGATAAAATACAGTGATTCTTATGCAAGGGAAGACTTTAATGCAGCACTCTTTCTGTTCCACTGCAGTTATTTTGTCTTGATGTCACTCTGGCAAAATTTTAAATAATTAATTGTGATGTCATTACATTACTCCACCTCATTGACTTCGATGCAAAAGAAATGTAATGCACATTTTTTTTTGTGGGGGGGAGGTCATTTACAGTGTGAAAGCAAGAAGAGAGAATACTGATGATATTTGCTGAGTTGATTTCCATTCAATCATATCCCCATGGACCAGTGGAGCCAAAGCCTCCTCCCCAACAATCTGCCATGGCATGTCCCCTTTATGCTATTGCAAAGCAGGATGGGTGGAAGAGATTTCTAAGTACACAAAGGGAAGGCTTCATCTCCTTGGAAATGGAGAGGGAGGTTTGCTCTATCCTATGAGCCATGGGATGTTCTTCCAGGGATCAATGGATTCTCTTCTGAATGGCTCTGAGGAACTCACTATTTCTCAAGTATAATAATCAACCCCATGGGATTGTTGTGATGACAGAATAGGAAACACCTACATATTCCAGCTTTGGGTCTTTGGAAGAGAAATTATATATATAATAATATCACAGAAAGTGACACTTCTTTTGCTGTGATGGACATCTGCTTTCTGATAGCTTTGTGACTGAACAAATGCATCTCCCAGGTACAGCAACCATTAGTATGACCGAAGAAAAGAGTGGGATTTGCCTTCCCCTCTCAACATCTGCCTTAATAGATTTCCTTGTTTCTCTCAGTGCATTTTGAATAACCTTGAGATACTCTGCTGACTGACATTAGGCCATGACAGCCATTCCCGCACGAAATCAGCCTGCTTTTTTGGGCTGACTTTAACATGCTCCATTGAACTCCAGTAAACAAGTCCATTTATGAGTCTGACATAACTTGGGAAACCTGTACATTTAAAAAGAAAATGAACTCAAGAGTAGTCCCTGCTCTCCACCATAATACAAACACATTTCCTCTCACTTTCCTCATGCTAATATACCGGTATTTCTCTTCATATGGCAGGTATTTTCTTTGCAACTCTGCTCCATAATAGATTGCAGCTTATTTTAATAATAATTAAGGACCTGAAATGTCACTCTTGGCAAGTGGGTAACTCCCTCCTTCTCAGATTGGGGCTATGACATCCATGCCTTCAACATGATTATTGTAAGGAGATAGCTATGAGACTGACCTTGAACACTCCTTCAAATCTGATGAAGTATGCAGCTACTGCCATCAGGGAACGCATTACACCAGTGTTCCCAAGTTATTTATTTTTTAAAAGTCTATCCCACCTATTTTTCCATTGGGATGTAGAGTAGCTAACAAACAGCAATAAAACAAAACAGAATAAAACAAACACAATCCCTAAGAAACTCAGTATACACTCAGATTAATCCAACCAGCAATATCCAACCCATTTAACAAATCCCAGCAGCACATGTATAACAGAAAGCAGAGTCAGAAGAAATTTCATAATTAACCAAAGGCAATCTTCAACAACTGCCTGAAGCAGTATAGTACTGGATCTCCCTCAACAGAGTGTAGGTCCATAGGTTAGGTGCCACAAGCAAAAGGCTCTGCCATCAGTCTAATTTCCTGAGCTCAAGGAATTTAGAGCAGATGGGATAAGGGTTTGGGCTACCTTATTTAAAAGAGTGCTAATTCCCGCTCCCCATCACACACACACACACACACACACACAACCACATGTGTACCTTTTAAAGAAGCCTAGCACAACTACCCAGGCAAGTGTGAAGGATACCAGAACACCCCAGCCTTTAGGTGTGTCCTGCTGGGGGCATCCAGAATATTTATGGGAATATAGAAGCCATTCTGCACTCTGTATGCACAAAAGGGGGGACAGCAATCATTTAAAGGTTTAAACACTGGTACAGGGTTACAGCTGTTCTAACAGCAGTGGTTTGCATCTTCTATACATTTATCACTTCTGAAAACATACAAACACCAACTATAGAATAGTTGACACACACAGAGAGAGAGAGAGAGAGAGGCGATCAATGCAGAAGAGAAATATACAATCTGCAGAAGAGAAATATATAATCTAGAAATGTAGATCCTCATATTAAAATGTCATTTGGAAAAGCACACTATCCACATGAGACAGGAACAAAATCAGTGAGAACATTGATCTGTATTACCAATTGCCATCATGTGAATCTGAGCAGTAACAGATGGACTAGCTGGAGACAGAGATATTTATGGTGTAACTGATAAGCAGACAGGTGCAAGGTCATTGTGTAATAAAATCTTTCATTTTTCCCAAGTGGTAAACTTTTATAGGAATAAACTTCCCAAATAGAAATGTTTAGAGAAAAAGAGTAGTGTGCCATCTTCTTAGGATGGATATAACAAATAGTGTAATATGAACCATAGAAACTAGTTTTAGGCTACAAACTTATGGCTTCTTGGAGGACATCCCAGGGGCTTTAGGAAACATTAGATCTCCCACTTTGACATGAATGTAGAGTTCTGATGCTGGAGGAGATCAGATGTTGGATGCCTACAACCCATCACTGTAGAAACCTCCCATGTTCTTGCCCTACCAATGTCAGAGATCCAAAGTGGGGAATTTCAGGGGTGATTTGGGGGCATGTTAGGGGAGGTCATGGAAGTAGCTTAGATAAAAAGCATTTTCAGCCACACACTAAACATTCTAGCTGAGTTTCTATTATTGTGGTTTTGAATTTTCTTGGAAATTGTCCTGTTAGATAGACATTAAATCTGAATAGCGCTGTGATAACTGTTTTCCGATCATTTCAACAACACATACATCTCACACCAAGTCTTGGGTCCCACTTTAGATCAAGTCCAGCATCACTATTCCTCTGGTTGGTTCCATGAGCAACTGTTCTAGAAATTATACCTCTTTGTCATAACTGGAACATACATTTATCTAGTCTGTGTGAGGTTAATTGGTATCTTAGTAACATTCTGTACTTTGGATGCCTTTGGAGATTTCATTCTCCATCTCAAGGTCATCAAGGCCATTTTGGGCAGCAGGGGGCAACAGCATGTTCCCAGTACAGAGGTACTTCGGGTTAAGTACTTAATTCGTTCCGGAGGTCCGTTCTTAACCTGAAACTGTTCTTAACCTGAAGCACCACTTTAGCTAATGGGCCTCCCTTTGCCACCATGCCGCCGGAGCACAATTTCTGTTCTCATCCTGAAGCAAAGTTCTTAACCCGAGGTACTATTTCTAGGTTAGCGGAGTCTGTAACCTGAAGCGTATGTAACCTGAAGCGTCTGTAACCCGAGATACCACTGTACTAAATTATTTTTGGGAGTTGGTATTATCACCCACAGACATTCTATGGAGGAGGCTGACCCTTTGGTGATTTCCAGCCTAGGAACTCTATGATTTCTTTGACATATAGAGTGTTCTTTCCTCCAATAGGCCCTTTCCAATCCTTCCTGTAGTGTTTGTATCTAACTGGTTCTGTACATTGCACAATGCTTTTGTTGTGCCCACTATATCTGTTTTTTAAACAATGCACAATTCTATTCAAAGAGTGATAGCTGAAAGTTATAGAGAAAAGTTATAACTTCTTAAAGTCTTATAACTTTTAAAAATTAATTCCAGGGAAACTCCCTTTGACCCAGCCTAGCCTACAGCTGAAAACAAAACAATCGTGTGTGTATTTTTATTTAAAAAATAGATAGATGATAGATTAGATAGATAGATAGATAGATAGATGATAGAGATAGATAGAAAGATGATAGAGATAGATAGAAATATGCAAGAAATGTGCAAGAAAATGAGGCAAATGCATGTAATGTTAGCAACTTGCATACATAATCTATGAGAAAACTCTTCTGTGGCAGTTTCCCTGAGATCAATAGAAGCCAGACCCTTCTTTCATTCTGTCAAGCAAATTTTTCTTAAAAAATAAAAAAGAACCTTTATTTATTTATATATTTATTTATAAAAAATTATATATACACTCTCATAAAATATCAGGGCAATATACAGAAATATAAACACACACACACACACACCATTAATAGCAGTACAGAACAATAATTAAAATGACTGTCTACTGTTTTCTAGTTCAGATCCTAACAATAAAATACATGAAAATGCTTTTATAAGTGTGGGCTAAAGGTAATAAGGAAAAGGCATGGTGGCCTGTTGTGCTAACTCAAGATACAAATTACTCTGTTAATGTGATGGAAAGCACAGACTGATGCAATTCTTCCAATGGCTAATTTGTTTCTTTTTTTATTTTTAAAAAAGAACAATCTAACACTATAAAATAATTTCCTTCCTGTCAGTCTTGTTCTCGTAACATTACCATACTTCTGTTCTCTTCCCTGCAAATTCTTTCCATAGCTGTAAATAGTATATTTCATTCCCTTTGACAGTAGTTTTTCTATTAAACTTGAATAATTTACTTTTATTGTCAGATGGATGCAAAATTAAGCTGCTTTATGAAATTGCAATAATATATCCCTAGTGTTATTGGATCATTTCAATTTCCTTTTTAGTCAACACTGAGTAATAATTGCGTGGTATCAATTCCTTTAACAAATACTGATGGGCGAGCTCACCACAGCTTGCCTTGTAATGAATTCATTTTTACTCTAGTTTTTTAAAGAAAAAAAGTGGGGAGAGGGGGTGGATATTGGCTTTCTAAGCTTTTTCCAAGAAAGTCTAGAGAAAAATAAGCCTTGAGGAGGTTGCTCTCAGCCTTCCTTGCCAATTCTTCTAAGCACATTTACCCTTCTTATTGGGAGAGAGGGAGTAATGAGTAGCGCTGATTGGGTACAGGAATGGCCTTACAGGCCTCGTCCTTATGGCATAGCAGCTTGTAGTTTCTTATGCCCCTAATTAGGGATGGAAGGCTCTCTCTCTGTTTTCCCATCTTAAATTCGGTTCTCCACACTTGTGCAGCATTTTTCCTGAAAATTCATCAATATTTTCATGCAAATGAAATAACGCACACATTTCTTCAAACAGTTTTCTATAACATAACATATTTTTATATGTTACTAATACATTCATTTCAATGGGCAATTTCCCCATAATATGCATTTTTAAAAACATCACTTTGTTGTGGAACTGCATTGCAAAATTCAGAAGAATGAATTCCAAAAGACAGCTGTGCTTTGGTTCACATTGAAACATTCAGTTTAATTCAAACTGAATCTAATTTCTTCCCCATCCCTACTCCTGATTCAATGAATCGGCTGAGGGGTCACTCAGTCAGCACCCTTGGAGAAAGTGGGAAGAAAACCCGGAGAAGGACCTTAGATCTATGAGGAAGTGATTGTGCAGAGTGGGTGGATAACCTGGCCCCAAGTTTTTTAGGGCTTTATGGGTTAATGCAAGCACTTTTAATCGGGCCTCAAAGCCATTTCAGATGGTGAAGGCCTGGCATGACATCCTCATATACCGGTAATTCATATTTTAGATTTAGAACCAATTTCCAAGCAATCCTAAGCATCTTCACTTACAGTTTTAATATACTAGAGAATGAAATGGGTGTGGGTATGTGAAGGCTCAACAGTTTAATTCCAATTAATTCTGCATGTCATTCTATCATAATGTGTGCCACTGAACTTGTGCAAAAGTCAATATACCCCATCCTATGAATTTCTGCTGGCACAGGTTAGCCATCATTGGGTGTGGGGGGTGTCATTTAATGAAAGTGCTTTCCTGATTAATACAGTGGAACCTATTTATGAACCAAATGTAATAATGTATGTGCTTAGAGCTAAAAAGAGATGACAGAAAGATATTATGCCAAGGTTAATATGTGATTTAGGTCTTTAGATTTAAAACCCACATGGATTCAGCAAAGTATTGTTACACATCACCCCAATTTCCAAGTGGTGCGAGATTCCAGGGGCCCCATAAGCTTACCCAGAATTTGGTTCCCTTGGAATGAGGCATGGTAGAGACTGAAAATGTCCACTATCACCCCAGTCATTAGTTGTGTTGCAATGGGATGCAATTAAACATCCTAGCTTCTGAGAGAAATGTAGGGATTTCCCAGACATTGAGTGGTAGCCAACTGGTGTCCCTATGCAGCTGACAAAGTCTTTAATCCACCCACATGTTGTGATCAATACTAGAGGTCCTCCTCACCTGCCTGATCGGTGAAATTGGTGGATGAGAGGGACTTCTCTGTGGTGGCCTAATCATTCTGGGATTCTTTGCCAGCAAATCTTCCAAATGCTATCACACTTCAGTCTTTAGGATAAGTTTAAAACAAGTGATTTTTAGCCATTTCACCTTCCCCTCTCCATTGTCCCATCCTCCCGATCTGTTCTGAAGGATTGGTGGGCTCCTCAAAATATCATGGGATGTGGCACAGAATTTCCAAAAAAATTATTACAGCCTAGCAACGCTGCTGCATCAGAAAGCCTCTCAGTTGGATACAGCCCAATGTACTATATTCAGGTACTGATACATGGGTACAAAATGTATGAAAGGAGTTGGTAGGTACACGTCGGTGTATGTTCCATTACTAGTCGTTTCTTGAGACTTGTGTTACATGAGAATGATAGAGCACCAATTTTTATTCCATCTTTCCTCCAAGGAGCAAAGGGAAACATATGAAGTTCTCCAGCTACAGTATCTGAAGGGCCACCTGCACTCATACCAACTACATGTTAAGATCAACCTTGTTTACGCACATAACTCTTTTAATATGCAGAGTAGTTTTCAAGTTTTATCATATCTTTATAACAGCATGTTGAAGTAGGTCAGTATAATTCCGCTTTTTTGCTGATGAGGCAATGATGCTGAGATTAGCCTAATGTTACCTAATAAGTCAATGGCTCTGATGGAATTTAAACCCACATTTCCCAGCTACATTTCCATTACACTACACAAGTGTGTAATAAAGATGCCCCCTCCTTGTATTGGAGACCATTGCTGACTAGACTTGACCACATTAAATCTACCTCAAATTTTCCCCCAACTAATTCCAAATGTACAGGGAGCTTGATGGTTCTTGACATGAAAGAGTCCTTTTAAGTATCGTGCTTTGCAAGTTATCCTCATGATATCTATTAACATTAATGGGAGTTGCATAACTACTGTAAATCTTCAACAAGATTCTAAAATTACTCCTAAGTGGTAACTAACGGCAAATATTATGACCTGGCAGATTAAGCATATGAGGAGAAAGAAGACTGGACTCATTTTATTCTTTAAAAATCAAGTGTATCCAATATTATTATTTTACAATATGCTGGCTGTGTCTGCCAGTGAGCACATAAGCAGTCTTGGAATGTTTTTTTCTTTTCTTAAGTGGCCTAATTATCAGAATAAAAAGGCCTTAGGGAGTAGGCCTAGCTCTTTCGAGGTCACTGAGTAAAATTTAGGATCCTAATGAGAAGAAATAAGTTGAGGGGGATTAGCAAGGCTTTCCACTGTATAGCAATGTGTTCTATTCTGCTTAAGAATCTATAAGAGACTTCCTGCATTGTCTGTGGCAATTAGGCAAGCAATCAGCACTTAAGCTCAGCCATTACGGTCCCTCCTTTTCTTGAGTCATTCAGTATTAAACAGAATTAGTTCTGGTTTATAATGCTTTTTTAATAGATCAGACTCAAAAAAGAAATAGAAGATGTTTACCTACAGTTGAAATGCCTGACTCTCATGTAACCCTACCCCACATATATTTGTCTGCTAACATGCCTCTCCCTCCATGTGTTTACCACAGACACCTTGGGCATTACAAAGATGTGCAGCGGGGGGCATTCATTTTTAAAAACCACAAACATAACACAGCTTCAAAAACTACAGCATAAATAAACAGCACTGCAGTAAATGAGAAAGAGAAGGTGAGCTCAAAGCTTCTTTGACAGCAATAATATAGGGAATAATATGTTGTATATTGAACAACAGTTCAGACCTCTATCACAGTTTGATACTGTATCTGAAGAAGTATGCATGCACACGAAAGCTCATACCAATAAAAAACTTAGTTTGTCTCTAAAGTGCTACTGGAAGGAATTTTTTTTTATTTTGTTTCGACTACGGCAGACCAACTCGGCTACCTACCTGTAACTGATACTGTATAGCAACAAGTGCTCAGAAGTTGGCCCCTAATTATAAGTAGCTTCCTCAATCTCTGCTAGCCCAACACATCATCCACCCTATCTCTTTCCACCTGTAACTTACATGGTGCAAGTCACAATAAGGTCTGCTACCATGGTCTTCATTAGGTATCATCATTGTGCGTATTGTATGATGTTAGCTGCTCTGAGCCCGGCTTTGGCCGGGAAGGGCGGGATATAAATAAAAATTATTATTATAATTATTATAATTTTTTAATAATTATTATTATAATACTAATTATTATTATTAGGTATTGTATTGGCAGTCATTTCTATGGACCTGGGAAGTAATACAAAATTGCAATTCCCAGGACAACCAGGCCTAATCCAAGGGTCTAATCAAAGCTGCATTGATAACTCTTTTGACTGCTACTACCAAGAGTATTTCAAGAATGGGAAGGGGAATGGGAAGGGGTCTGTTGGCTGAAGTGGAATGAGAGCTCCAGGCCTTATTATATTTGAAAATGACATTCTTAGGAGCACAATGAGTTCTGGAGCTCATAACTGGCAAAAATAGGTTGATTTGCGTCCCACCTTGGATTCAATTCTGAGTCCATTCCAAATCAAGTCTACAGAAGCTCAAACATCACTAGTTGAATGCAGTTCCACAAAACAGCATATCATGACACTTGAAGAAACCCAGCTTTGTTGCATCATTTCTAAAGTCTACCAATTCCTGCTCAAAGACAGGTTGTATTCAAGACGTGGAAAAATTACTGTTCCTATCAAGGCTGAACAGACAGAAATATTTACCACTTCTGAAAGGGCACCTGCTAGTTGTCAACTTTCATCACAAGTTTCTTTGTTGTGCTGTCAGTAGTGGTGTTTTTTATGCTTCCCGTCTTGAATCGTAAAGCAACTGTCTAGAGACAATGGTGATAGCACTTGCTTCCTAATCTTGATCCTAGCCTTACAGAATGTAGTTCTTGGGTATATGAAATGTGTGGTGCTATGGTGAAACACAGATATTTTATTAATTGTAGCAGGAAATAACAGACCCATATACTTTGCTGTAGGGATGACAATGGCTTGAGGCAACGATATGGCCAGATTTGATCTTTGCAACAATGTTAAGATTTCTCCTGACAAATCTGGAACACTGAACACACACACACACAAGCCATCTCATGTATCTTGATTGATAACACATCCCCCACCCACCCTGATTCATACAGACATGTACACTTTAGAGCCCCACAGCATAGAGATAACAGTCTCAAGGTAATTTGTCTCATATTTCCGGAACCCAAGAAATACTGCGCATCCTCTTCATATATATTAATTTTATCCAAATTCACTGAATATCCAGATTTGTACTCAGTTATTTGAATTGGTTGACATTCTCCACAGACTGAAATGCTCCTGTGATTTCTTTGTCAAAAGAATAGGCCTGCTATAAATATCACCTGACCCATATAATTAGCTGCTGCTTTCTTGTGAGTCTCTTCGTCCAAGTACCACAAATGGGAATATTTCTCAGGTGGTAACTCGGAGCTTCTCCATTGGTTCCTGGAGGCATCTACTCCTGTTCCGGTCTCAACCCTGACATACATTCTGATCACGGTTCTACAGGAGAGGACACCTATGCTTCAGAACTTATTCCTCCAATTATATATGAGACAAGCACCTTCTCTGCTGTCTTTTCAGTGTCTAATAAAGATGATCCTCTTTCAGCAAGCGTACCATAGTTGGTTTCTATATGGGATTTGAACTAATTCCATGCATGTGCTTTTGTTTCAAGTGTTCTGTGTGTATATGAATATAAAAGGATATATTAATATATATAGAGAGGTGGGATATATATATATATATATATATATATATATATATATATATACCATTTCCCCAACTATTATATATATATCAAATATGTCTCTATCTTATTGTAAATCACTCCAGGATGCCACATGGGAAGTGATCCATAAATAAAATAAAAATAGTAAGAGCTCCACAGTTTATTATCATGTAATGTAATCATTACCAGCCTCCACTGGGGGACAGGCACCATGTGACCTGCATTTCCACATGATGACAGGTCCTCAAACATTACATCAACACCCTGGGATGAACTTGCAGAAAACCACTGGTGTAAAGCCTGGAGCATCCAGGAGTTTTCTTAATGGACAGACTGGTATTTCAAAGGCTGTCTGGGATGATGTCATTTTCCTGTATGCCTGATATTGAACATATAGAATTAGATGAGTGACTGCTAGTTGTTGTTGTTTGACTTAACTTACCTCCACCCCAAAAGCCACTAACTGAGCTGCCTTTTGACATCTGCACTTGCACCACCAATCAAAATCTCAAATGCCCCTGGGAGGGGAAATAACATTGTTTCCCCTTCCCTGCATAAAGACAAGCATTTCTTTTTTTCCATACAAATGTCATCAGAAAGGAAATGGAAATAATATGACTTCCCTTCCTGGAACATTTGAGGCTGGTGCTTGCACACACGGCACAGCAGATAGTCTGACACTCCGCTGGAGGATAGCTCAGTTGGTAGAGCATGGACAAAAAAAAAAATCTGCATTGCAGGGAGCTGGACTACATGACCCTTGTAGTCCCTTCCAATTCTATAATTCTGTGATTCTATTATGGCTTGCCTTTTACATAATAAAGCTAAGGAAACAAAGCAGGGAGAGATGGAGACCATTGCTAGCCACCTTATCTTGTAGTAAGAATTCCCTACTACCCAAAGTGAATGGTACACCACATATTTGCAGGGTGAGGAATGTAATGATTGTTTAGTGGAGTCTATGAGCTGAAAGGAAATTGATTTTGGAACAGAATTTGTTTTAACTGGATAGGAAATTAATTGTGGATAATGGGCAAATTAAGTGAAGTCCTGATTTGAGTGATCTGGAGTGGGATGCAAATATTTATTTGGACAGGGAATTAATAGGCTCACATAAATGGGGGGGGATCTATGAAGGTATTTTTCAATGTGTATATGTACATATAAATTACCATATGTTAATTCTATGCAAATTTTGGCCTCTTTTTCAGCAGTGCATATCATTTTTTCAGGTGATGTGTGGACACCTTAGAGTACCATGTTGTTGCTGATTAGTTGACAAATGTTTAGGTTCTATATTTCTAATTTGAAATTCAAACTCAGAGCCTCATATTAAGAGACTTGCCTAATTAGCTAATGTCTTGTATTTTAATGAACCAAATCCTTTATTAACTAAGGCTTTGGGAATCCTGCCAAGACTGCTGGAGGAAAAGCTTCCAGCTGGAGAGATCATCTCCTGAAAATTCTGTTCTCATTTTGTGCTCTGTTTTCTTTGCTTTATATTTGGCTTTAATTGATTAATTTTAAAAGTGCAAACCGTCTTCTAAAGACCAACAAACAGATGCACTTTGTAAGAAAATATGGATGGAGAAGGAAATACTCCAGATTCAGATCATCAAAAAAATTATCTTCTAAATAAGATTTCATCTAAGCTAAAGAAACACACACTTCCATCCAAACCTCAATTCAGAATGGACCCCTTATTTCTGATGGCTTGGGGTTTTTCTTGGTGTAGTCTCAGAAAAATGTGGGGTTTCCCCAAGAGTTCTCTGAAACTTTAGATAACCTGCTACATTCCAAATGCTTCTCTGCCAGCCTTCTACTGTCTCCATATATCCCTGCTGCCAGTTACCCTTCCTGTGGTTATAAGCCCCTGCCCTTAACAAAGGCAGAGTTGCTCCTTGGCATTTATCAAGCTCAGAAACCTGGGAGACAAAGTTCCCAATGAAATGATCTCTGGGAACTGTAGTTTGCCATAGGGTCATGGGCATTCATCTTTCTTATTGGGGTGCATTTACTTCAGTAGAAGTGGGGCATTTTTTAAAAAAAAAATACTGTGATGTTGAATGTGATGTATGTTAATTGCACTGATGTAATTAACATGTATGTTTTATATTATTTTTATAGCAGCTACATTACAGCATAAACGGCCTTGGGACCATAAGACGGGGGAAGGGGGAGTTTAATTCCTTCTCTCCTAGCATTACCCCCTCCCACCTCCAACAAAAATAATTGGAGCATCTATTTGCATTTCAAATTTGGCTCTTTTGCCCCCTCTTTTGAAGCCATAATGCTATAACATTGTAGAGAACTTGTCCAACCTCAGAATAACTGCAGATTTCTGCCAAAACTCCACCCATTCACTGCCTCTTTTTCCCACTTGAAAAATGTGGTGTGCCACCAGCATTGCAGTTATGGCAACGTTGCATAATGTTGACACAATGGTAACCTTGTGTTACTGTAAATCCATTACAACCATGTATTGATTTAGTGGCTTGCCAATCTTGAGCCAGCAAGAAGGCATAACCTGAGGGTAGGATTGCATTATGAAACCTAAATATCTAAAGAGTTGCCCTTATAAACATTGCTGTGAATATGACCCACCCAACTTAGAAGCCTTGATTCCCTCGAACTTGAAATGACACCCCTGTAGGCTTTGTAGATGTAGCCAGCCGCCTAACCCAGCAGACTGTGCAGGAAGCATTACATAATATGAGATTTTATTTTACTGTTGGGAACAGACTGAAGTACTACAGACAGGCACTTGATGTGAAACTGCCCTAAGAGCATCTTCCAGATGTCTCCCGGGCTCTTGTGTACAGAGGCTGCTCCGTCAGCTCTTAGTTCATTTCAGCTCATCACACAGGGCCTGTGCAATGTTAACACTCTGCACCACAGCCTGATGAAGGCAGTGCCTGATGATGGACAGGTTGAAGTCGCAACTACAGGCCTGCCCTTGCATTTTGATTGCTGTCTTACTGTTCACACTGGGGCTTCAAGCTTCTTCAAAAGAAAAATAGAGAGAAGGAAAGAAACCAACACTGATCAAGATACCAGGCCATTGCCCAGAACTGCAGTAAGTTTATCAGTGTAAAAATGTCCTAGAATGAACTTCCTTGCAGCAAACCCTCTCTTTTTGATGAAAAATGTCACCAGTCCATTCAACAAGAAGCAAAAAGACGAGTGAAACAGAATAATCTGCCTAATATTTCAGTACCAGTGATATGTTTAATGCTGAAAGAGCACCAGTATTTTCTGGAGTTTATATTTGTGTTTATTAGTTAAATATTTAGGGCTGGAGGTTGATGACTCAAATTGAGCACAGAAAGAGTTTTGAATGTGTTTTCTTTTTGTTAGTTGATGGGGTCATCTAATGCTAATGCCCACTTGTTTACTGAATCTACATTCATTTCCAACTCTGAATTTGAGGCTGGGGGCACAGTTCAAAGACCGCAGATGCTTCACATGGCATCACATAAAATAATCCTCAACAGCCCTGCTCTGTAGTTGAAATAATTTGATACAATTCATTTACAATATTGTACTCCTTATTCAAAGCATCCATTTAAATTCTGTCATGTCAACATCTTTGATTTGAAGAAGTCATAATAAAGAAGGAATCCCAACATGAAATAAAGTATTTTCCTTGACCACTTGTTACATGTAAGTTGTGGTTTCAAGCATTTGTGGGTTGAAATAAGTTATCATTCCACAAAAATCAACATGACTTACAATCTAAGTGCACCTATTGAAGGGGTTGTGCATTTGCTTCTTGCAGATCTTCCTAGATTTTTATTCAGCTGCAATTATGGGTGTATAGCTGATGTGCCTGAGTGGTTTTTTTTTTAACATTCTGCAGTTACATCTTTTTTTGCTGGGTATGACAAAAATATGATTCCCCTATCTGTCAGCTAGATTTTAGTAACTCCAAAACAACAGAGTGCTTTCGTGTAGTAAAGCTTCTGAATACCAATTTCTGGAGGGGAGAGTGCTCTTGTGCTCTAACTTGTGAGCTTCCCAGAGGCATCTGTTTGGCCCCTGTGAGAACAGAATTCTGCACTAGATGGACTATTGGCTTGATCCAGCAGAATCTTCTTACGTTCTTATGTCTTGTAGCAACTTAAGAAGTTGATACACTTACAATGGCTTAAGTGCTTATGGAATAGAGCCCAGGGACACCGAGTGTGCGTCATGGCCAAGTGGGGGCCAGTGTGGTGTAGTGGTTAAGAGTGGTAGTCTCGTAATCTGGGGAACCAGGTTCGCATCTCCGCTCCTGCACATGCAGCTGATGGGTGACCTTGGGCTAGTCACACTTCTCTGAAGTATCTCAGCCCCACTCACCTCACAGAGTGTTTGTTGTGGGGGAGGAAGGGAAAGGAGAATGTTAGCCACTTTGAGACTCCTTCGGGTAGTGATAAAGTGGGATATCAAATCCAAACTCTTCTCCCAGGTCCCAGTCCAACACTCTGACCTTATGCCACACTGGTTTAATTGCATTCAATTGGTTCTTTTATTTCTGATTTATTCCATAGAATTCAAAGGTACCCAAGGTACCCAAAAAAGCTACCAGGGAGTTGTGTTTTGTGTGCGGCACAAGCTACGGATTTTGACTTTAGGGCCTTTTTCTTTCCTGGCACATTCTATCCTGGGTGCAAAGATCTGAAAAGTAGAGCTCTGTGCGCATTTCTTATCTTTCCTGCATCAGAAAAGTTACTTGCAGGGGCCTTCAAGGTTTCACCCAATATCTTGTTAGAAAGTTATATTTTCTCTAAGATTTCCGCTTTGCAGAAGTTTGAGCACGGTCATCTTTGACCCCTTTTCCTACTGGCTCTTCAACATCCTTCTTAACAAGCTGTATTCTTAGGTCAGCTGGAGTGGAAAGTTCCCTTCATGTTAGTTTTATCCATGTGAGGGACTCTTGACAAAGTTGCCAGAACTTGAAATACATTGCTGTGGAAAATCTGCTTGCTGTCTTCTTCAGTAAACATTATTTCTCTGATAAAAGCTAAATACAGGCTCAGTGACTAAGCAAGTCCCTTTTATTTTGTCAGATGATGGGAGGCCACAATATTTTTGAAAGGACATGAAAGGGAATGTTTCAGTGAAAATGAGGCTTGCGTTTCCAAGTAGTGAATTTTGATGTGCTTTGATGAGCTACCCACCAA
This sequence comes from Podarcis filfolensis, assembly GCF_964270895.1. NCBI lineage: Eukaryota > Metazoa > Chordata > Lepidosauria > Squamata > Lacertidae > Podarcis > Podarcis filfolensis. The sequence goes on from NC_139603.1 coordinate 49,245,939, forward strand.
TAACTGAAATGAAGGCACCACAAAGCAAAGAAGATAATTGTAATGGTTTAATGGCTGGGCCAGGGAGGAGATCAATGCCTCTTTATGAGTGGGGGTGGTCCCTGCCTGTTTGAAGGAAGCAGTGGTAAAACCATTCCTTAAGAAACCTTCCCTGGATTCAGAAAGCCTAACTCCTGGCCAGTTGCTAATCTCCCTTTCCTGAGCAAGGTACTGGAGTAAGTGGTTGCAGACCAGATCCAGGCGCTTTTGGAAGAAACTGATTTTCTGGATCCATTTCAATCAGGGGTTAGGCTCGGTTTTGGCACAGAAACTGCTTTGGTCACCCTGTATGATGACCTCTGTCAAGATAGAGACAAGGGGAACTGTTGTGTATTGAATTTACAGGCAGAGCCTCCAGGAACTAGTTAAGGGAGGTAGTGATTGCTTTTAATTAGCTTCACCTGGGTTGAGTATTCCTAGTCCAGATGCCTATATATAGCAGCAGGGTTGGGGTTTTTGTGTGCCTTTCTACTTGCTTGCTGCTATGAATAAAGATGTTACCATAACACCACTGGCTGGACTCACTATATAATAGGAACATGTTCCTGTTAACTCTTCTTGACCTCTTAGCAGCTTTCAATACCATCAACTGTGGTATCCTCCTGGAGCAACTCTATGAACTAGGGGTGGGTGGCGTCACTTTGTAGTGGTTTCAGTCCTATTTTATGGTTGTTCCCAGAGAGTGTTACTTGGGGATTGCTTTTCAGCCCCGTGGAATCTTCAATGTGGGGTTCCGCAGGGCTCATTCCTATCCCTCTCATTGTTTAACATGTACATAAAACCGCTGGGTGGGGTTATCTGAAGGTTTGGAGTACAGTGGTACCTCGGGTTACCTTGGGTTACAGATGCTTCAGGTTACAGACGCTTCAAGTTACAGACTCCGCTAACCCAGAAATAGTACCTCAGGTTAAGAACTTTGCTTCAGGATGAGAACAGAAATCGCACGGCGGCGCAGCAGCAGCAGCGGGAGGCCCCATTAGCTAAAGTGGTACCTCAGGTTAAGAACAGTTTCAGGTTAAGAAAGGACCTCCAGAACGAATTAAGTTCTTAACCCAAGGTACCACTGTTAGCAGTATGCTAATGACACTCAGCTATATTTCTCTTTACATCTGCAGGTGAGGCGGTAGAAGTGCTGGACCAGTGTCTTGCCTCCGTAATGGACTAGATGAGAGCCAACAAACTGAAGCTCAATCCAGATAAGACTAAAGCACTGTTAGTGGGTGGCTCCCTAGACCAAATGGATGGGAGATTGTCTGCTCTTGATGGGGTTACACTTCCTCTGAAGGAGCAGGTTGATAGCTTGGGGGTACTCCTGGATCCTTTTCTGTCGCTCAAGGCTCAGGTGGCCTCAGTATCCCAGAGTGCCTTCCATCAGCTTCGGCTGGTGGCCCAGCTACACCCTTATCTGGACAGGGATAGCCTAACTACTGTTGTCTATGCTCTGGTTACCTCAAGGTTAGATTACTGCAATGCATTATACATAGGGCTGCCTCTGAAGACGGTTCAGAAACTTCAGTTAGTGCAGAATTCAGCAGCCATGTTGCTCACTGGAGCAAGACAGCTTGAGCATACTGTATTACACTAATTCTGGTTGGACTGCACTAGCTACTAATAAGTTTCTGGGCCCAATTCAAAGTGCTGGTTTCGACCTATAAAGCCTTAAATGCCTCAGGACCACAATACCTCAAGGACCGCCTCTTTCCATATGAACCTACCCAGACCCTAAGATCATCTTCTGAGGCCCTTCTTTGTTTGCCTCCTCCATGAGAGGTCCAGAGGGTGGCAACACAAGAACAGGCCTTCTCTGCAGTGGCTCCCTGCCTGTGGAATGCTCTCTCCAGGGAAGTTCGCCTGGCGCCTTCACTATACAGCTTTAGCCACCCGGAAAAAACATTCCATTTTAACCAGGCTTTTGGTTGATTGGATTTACATCCTATGCTCTTTTAAAATGTGGTTCTTGGGGGGGGGGGTTGTTGTTGGGTTGTTGTTTTTATTTTGATTATATATTTTGTGGGTTTATATTTTGATTTTGTTTTGTGAACAGTCCTGAGACCCCCAGGTATAGGGAGGTATATAAATTCAATAAATAAATAAATAGAATGAAACCACAAGAAACTCACATTAATGAGTGGAATGTATTGCACTTATACAATGACAAAAAAGCAACATAGGCCTCCTCTGCACTAAATATTTAAAGCTATATCATATCACTTTAAACAACCATGCTTTCTCTCAAAGAATCCTGGGAAATGTAGTTTGTAAAGGGAACTCAAGAGATGTTAGGAGATCCTTATTCCCCTCACAGAGCTACAATTCTCATAGTTTTTTTTTAACAATGAATCCATTTTCTCACTGATCGCTGAGAATTCTTTAGAGGAAGCCATGACTGTTAAAATGGTTTGATAGGTCCATCCACCTGTTTGGGTGGGTGGTGTTGTGGCCAGGCATCTGGACCATTTGCAGTGATCCAACGTGGAGGCGGGGAGTTGACGTCCCCTTCATGCTGTCCCAGCTGCATGAGCGGCGCTGAGCGGGACAATGCCCAGTGTGGCCCCGCTGGTCAATCAGCACAGGTAGATAAAGTGGCCACATAAATTTAACCATGGCACAGCTGGGGGCTCCTCCTCTTCTACCCTTTCACTGGATCTCCCAACCCACCCACCCTCTTTTCATGCTTTGCTTTGATCTGACACGACCTGGCTAAGGACAAATGTTGGCCGCCATATTGTTGAGGCTGGGTAGGAATTCTTTCCACTTGGCAAATTGCACCAGCCATTTGGTTTTCTCCTACCTCATAGCAATCGTCACAACTTTGTGAGGTTAGGTATTGGGTAAGCCTTTATTTGGATGGAGAGGAGGTTGTAGCCTCCACTTGTCCCTCCTCATTAAGGGTATCATGTTAAAGGGATCTGGGTGTGTGGATCCTGTCCGATGCCTGGATGTGGGCTAGAGCCATGCCATGACTCCAAAGGGTGCCTCTATTTGATGTAAGTCATAGGGCTTCCCTAATTGCTGGTTTACCCTTAGATGGACTCTCTACAGATGAGCAGGAGTCAAGATATAGCCTGGCTTTACCCAATGCCTAAGCCAAACTGCTCACATATACAACCAATAAAGTTGTGGCCTATTTGAGCCCATAAACCTAAATATTTGTATCCGTGTGTTTATTAATCACTAGGGAACTGTGGGCCATGGGGCCTTGGCACGCAATGTTTGAAATGTATAGTGCAGATGGGCCATACAGAATCTAGTATGAGTTCTGTCCAAGCTGCTTTTATCAACATGTATCCACTTTTTTAATTTTTTTATTTCAAAACTCAACTTGGAACCTAGCCATCACAGCTGTCTACTACTTCATTCCTACCATGCCCATATTCGACTATTTTTGCCTTCAAGAATAATGAAAAGCCATCAGTAATGACTTTTAGAAGGCAAGACAGAAACACTTGTTTCTATCCTCCCCCCTCCCTATATGTCAAGGACCACTTGCTCATTAAACAGTGGTGTCATCATGATATAGCTTTCAGGGGGGGAAATGTGCTTTTTCTTTTCTTTTTTATAAAACAACCACTCATGTTGCTTATAATTTGCTTTCATTAATCCCTTTTTTACCTTTATTCATCAATAGCTTTATTCTTGCAATGTCAATTAGTTATACAATCGAAATTATATGATTTTATAGTATTCAAGTAAGGCCCTTCTCTGGTACTAAGTCAATTTTACTGTTTATTTCATTCACTAAAACAATTACTAGCTAGGTTGCAGTAACTAAATATCTACATAGTTGCAGTGCAAACTGAAGTGATGGAGGAGGCTGTTTAACGTCCTTATCTCCTGCCCTCCTGGGATCAAGCCAGTAGAGCAGAAGGTCATTTATTTCTGCTTGATAACATGACTAAATATGACTAATATCTCCCAAGTTTGGGGACACCAGTAACCCAGGATGACTTTCGATCCTTCAGACCCTTCCCAGAATGCTGTTGGAACGCCTCCATTTTGGCGCTACCAATGTTAAGTGCTTAGAACTGGAGGAGTGATGACAGGGAAGGAGGCTCTTATTCTCATGTCAAAGAAATCTACTCTGTGGCCCAGGACCAGCTCACCAATGATGCAAACTGAAGCAGCCACCTGGGGTAGCAGAATATTGTGGAGGTGGTACCCCTATGGGTGCCCTGCCTGCCCCAGGAAGCACCACCAGGGTTGTGCAGTGGTAGCAGCAGTGAGATGTCATTGGAAGCCGCTGCCACAGCTGCCACACCACACAGCCCCTGTAAGCAAGGCTTCGGTGGCAGGAAGCAACACCTTCTCATTTGCCTCAGTCAGTGAAACAGGACAGGCCACTCCTGCTGTGGCTCCCACAACAACTTTCCAGAGACCAATAGATTGTATGCTTAATTTCTAAAGTATTGACACCCAAATAGACTGACACAGTGAGAAAGGAAAGCAGGAAAGGGGATAAGAATAGAACAGTACTTTTTGAATTAAAAAGGATAAGGGAACCTGCATTCCATAGGTTCATCCTGCAATTGAATTTAATTGAGGTAAAAATAACTTTGTATATTATTACAGCTTTCTGGACCACAAGGGAAGTCAATTTGCTGGTAGTCACCTTGAATTCATCCTGTGTTATAAAGTTAACCAGCTCTTTAACCAAACCAATTGTTCTATTTTATCCACTTTTAATTAGGCACTGACTTTTGCAAAGCTTTCTTCAATTATTTAATAAATATTTGCCCTTTGACAGTAACCACTGAATAATTCAGCTGATTAAATTTCCAAGTAGTGATCATTGGCAAACAGTTCATTTTTGCCATATATTATGCACTGTAGTTGTGACTTTCAAAATAGTCCTGGATATAAGATATTATTGGTGCTCATAAACATCCCAAGTGTTTTGCATGTAGCCATGGCGTTGTTGATGTTATTTGATGCTACTGCTGAGGAATTATATTGAAAAGCAGAAACACCTATCATTTTTTTGATTTGTATAAGGGATGTGCTTTGTGTGGCTTTTTTTAATCATTGAGTATTCCAAATTATTGTGAGCAAAGCTGCTTTATTAGATGGTGCGTGGATGGGTAAAAACACTATGGGGCAATATCCAAGAGGAGAAGTCGACTCACTGTAGGTCTTTTATAGGACATAAGTTGCCCACCCCACCGTTGGACTTAGCCCATACAACGTCTTTACTTGCCCCATGCAAACTAATGGAATGCTTCTGCTATATGAATTTCTATAGCGATGGGCAGAAAAAGGTTTCAAGAGTGTTGGGTGCAGAGTATATGTAGTAATTTTTCAGAGATCTTAGATTGACTCAAGAAAAAGTGTCACGGTTCTTTCAGTTGTTTATGGAAGAGTTTGAGTAGTTTCCAAGTTAATCCAAAGTGAATTCAGATATCCATGCCTTGACAGCAATGTAGGTTTGAGGCACTGAATTCCCCATTTCTTTGATTTAGAAAAGATTTGGAGGGTGTTGCATTGGGCTGGAGCCAAAGGGTTGGATCTGATTTCCACTGAAAATCCCATGTGCTGAAAATAGCAGCATTACTCCTCTGTAATAAATTTCCTTTTGTCAAATTAAGTCACCTTGATTTTAATGGAATGTGTTTGCATTTAATGTGTTCAGAACTGGCACATCATATTACCATTTCCTTAAAATTAGGTAGTTTAATCATGATTATAAATATTTCTGCAACAGCACACATTGTCATTCTAATTGGTCTATAGCTTTTCTTTAGTTTTGGATATGACACGCTCTTTTTAAACAGAGGTTGCATGGCAAAGAGAACAATGTTCTAACAATGCAATCTTGTGCACCTCAACTCACAAGTAAGTCAACACATCTTGTTGTTGTTTAGTCGTTTAGTCGTGTCCGACTCTTCGTGACCCCATGGATCAGAAACTGCAGGGAGTCTTCTCTTCTCATGAGGTGGCCAAAATATTGGAGTCTCAGTTTCAGGATCTGTCCTTCCAGTGAGCACTCAGGGCTGATTTCCTTAAGAATAGATAAGTTTGATCCTCTTGCAGTCCATGGGACTCTCAAGAGTCTCCTCCAGCACCATATTGTGATTCGAGGACCTGATCCCCGCTTGGGGAATAAAGACACGTGGACACAGAATGTAAGGTTAATGGGTAAGGTAAAGGCCACAACTTTATTGATTACAGCATGTGAGAAGGTATTGGCTTAGGCATTGGACCACGGAACATTAGACTCCACCCACTCGTAGAGGGGTGAGTCTGAGGAGGGGTTAACCACCAGTAGGGGGAGCCTGTTGATGCTAATCCAACTATAGGCTCTCTTCCTGATGTCACCGAGGGTCGTGCCATGGCCCCCCGCCACACGGGCATTGGACAGGATCCACGACTGCCAGTTTCCTTTAGCGGAATACCCAAAATTGTTGGGGAAGGCAATGGCCACACCTTGCCCCCCGAAACCCCAACAACACATTCCAATGCCTAAGCGCCAAATACCACGAAAGTTGTGACGGTTGCTACGAGGTAGGCGAAAGAAACCAAGAGGCCAATTTAGCCTCTTGGAAAAAAACTCCTACCAGGCCCCCTGGTTAAACAGGGCGACCAACCAGAGGTCCATAGCAAAGTCTCAGGAACAGCTAATCTAAAGGGAGTGGAGGGTGGGTGACTCGAAGAAAATGTGTGTGCAATGGTGGGGATGGGCTGGCACGGCTGCGTTTGAGCAGCAAGCCACGCCCCCCCCCGCCGAGCTTCCCTATTGGGTGCCCAACTGGGGAGGGGCGTGGCGCCAGCCCTGGAGTTGAAGCAGGGGACAGAGCGCCCCCTGCATGACGCAGGAATCGTCTCCCGCTCACAATCTCTTCCCTCCTGGGAGTAGGAAAGGCTATTCAAAAGCATCAATTCTTCGGTGATCAGCCTTCTTTATGGTCCAGCTCTCACTTCCATACAACACATCTTAGTCACAGGTAAATGGATATAGTATTGCAGCAAAACCATGCTTTTCTGTCCCTCTGTGAAGACTAAACTTGAAAAGGAACCATCTGGGTATAATTTATTGGATATATTGTTCTTTTCTGTAAACATCCCGATTATCTCCATTTCTACCTGCAGTGTTAGTTTCAGAAAGCACCATTGGAAAACTACTGTTATGAGTCCCACAAAGTTCAATTTTACCCACCCACCCTAGTGTTATACATCTATAGGAAGGGGGGGTTGGAACCAAGGGTCATCAATATGCATATGATACACAGCTTTACTTCTCAATTTCATCTGAACCTGGTGAAGCTTTGCAAGTCCTGGACCAGTGCCTCAATGCAGTGATGGGATAGATTAATGCTGAATCTTGACAAGATGACAGTCCTGTGGGCCAGTGGTTCGCAGGTCTGGGAATTATGTAGATAGCTTGTTCTGGATGGGGGTCGTATTCCTTTTGAAATAACAGGTTTATAGTCTGGAATTACTCCTCAATCCACTGCTGTCTCTGGAGGCCCAAGTAATCTCAGCACCAAGGGACACCTTTTTTCCAATTTTGGCTGGTTTGCCAGCTCTGAGAGCTTCTGTACAGGGCAGCCTGACCACTATGACCCATGTATTGGTAACCTTCCACTTGGATTACTATAATGCACTCTCTATGGAGCTGCCTGTGAGCTTGCTGCAGAAGATGCCTCTAGTGCTAAATGTGGCAGCTAGATTACTACTGCCTCCTCTTCTTGGAATCTTACTACACTGATCCTGAAAGAGAAACACGGGCCACCAATCTGCCATTGAGACAAATTCAAGGTGCCAATAATTGAGGAGATTTCACCCCTCCCATATCCAAGAATCTGCTGATGTTCTCTGCTGATTCTCCAGAGAGGAGGGGGCGGTTTCTGCTCTCTGCTTATTCCGCTCCAGCCTCACATCAAAGACAGAGAGAGACTGAGTGTTAGAGAGAGCTCGTGTGTATAGATAAGATTGCTGCTAAGAGCAGCTGCAGACACTCAGTGCAGTTCAGCATTTTCGTTTAGACCTCATTTAGCTCTGTACATAGTTGTGTATTATAGTTGTAGATAGAGTAAAAGAAGATATTCTACAGAGCTGCTCTCCGAGTGGTTTATGCTCTGCTATACACTGCTGTGCAATGACTGTCTTCTTGTTGGGGTGAATCCGGTGCTCACAACTCTAAGCTGTGAGTCCACACCACTTTGACCTGTTCCTGTGCAGAAGGTGGTCTCTGGAAGTGCTACCCAACTCGCCTAGCCCAGTCGGGGCTGAAGTGTATGAGTCCAGTTGGTGGCACTGGCTAAAGGGCGATGCTGACAATAATGATTTATATAGTCTTAAACAACTTGGGACCTAGATATTTGAAGAAGCGTTTCTTCCTATGTCAACTGGCCCATGGAACTCCTGGTCTCCATCCATGAGGAATCTTTTCTGCAGCAACCTGGGAAAGTCTTATTCTGTAGTGTCACCCTGAGTGTGGGACACTCTCCTCCTTGAAATGCAATGGATGCTGACCCTGATGACAGTTGGCATCTAGTACCAACTGAAAACCCATCATTTCTAGCAATCCTTTATGGGAGGTTAATTGACTTGGTTAGCTTTTTATTATATATAATATTATATATAATTACTAATATTTATTATTACTGTGTCTGATTTCGCTGTTGGTTTTACCCACTCCTTTTATCTACCTTGTGAATGACTGCAGTTTTTTGTTTTAATGTATACTACTCTACCCCACCCTGGTATTGTGTTGCAATGAAAGGTGAGTTAAAAATTTTAATTCACAAATAAATGGTGTACCTTGCTCAGAAATCCTCACTTGCTTCCAGCAGGGGAGTCCAATCTGATGCCTATGGAAGAAAATATCTCTTTGGCATTTCACAAAATTGAATAAAGATGAACTAACACATAATACACAATCAGGTCAAAATGGAGACCAACTTCCTTGCTCTTTGTCTCTCTCTCTCAGTCCTCATCCTGTGTCAGCACTTTGAGAGTCTGGGCAAAGAAAGAAGAGGAGGTTGAGCTGAAAGTGTATTTGATGCTTATTTTTACACCAAATCAATAAGAAATATTGTTTGAACTTTTACATAGGCTTTATTGTTCAATTATTTATTTATTTTCAAGTATTTTATTTATTTAGTTTTTTTAAACAGTGAAGACACAACAAATGTTCACAGAATACTATATCCTATATGAAGTCTGCACACTGTTAACAAATGGATTTACTTCCATATCTATCATTCAGTCATCTCATTTTTACCCTTTAATCTATTTGTGGAAGGCATATTTGCTAGGTAATCTTTTCTTCCACTCATACTAAGTCCCTTTGTTAATAAGCATTGACTTGTCTTGATACCCTTCGAAAATGTTTGCTTCCATGAACAGTGTTTTAAAAGTGTGTGCACTCAAACATTTCAATTCAAGGGATTATGAATCCAACCCCCAAAAAAGCTCATCAGGTTTTGCTGTATGAGAGTCCAGCCAGGATTATTGATGCATAATTACTTGAATTCTAAATTGTGCTGCCAACGTAGATCAGTTGCTTGTAATTCCAAATTTACCCAACAGATATTGAGGTCCAGGATAAAGACTTGTCCTGGCTCAGTGTATAACAACCTCAGGAGATTTTCAAATGCCAATCAAGCTGGCAAAGGCACATGTACACCTGCCCAGCAGACATAACTAGTCCCCAAGGCTAGAATGTGCAAATATTTTGAGTACAGGAGAATTCCCTTTGAACTAATGTATGCGACCACAGAAAGAAAACAGGTTTCAATGCAAGTAACTAGTCACTCCTCAAATTTCTCCCATACCTAGCTAATATTCTCATCAGAGTCACCATGTTGGACAGATGTGAGATCAGGCACATCCCCTCTGGAGAATGGATTAATTTTGTTCCCTAGTAATACAGATAACTTTTAATCCAGAAATCATCACTCCCATTGGGAACATAAATAAACACTCCTCGGGCCAAAACTACCCAACACACTAGTGAGATACATATAACTGTTCCACAGCATATAGCTGCTTATTCTTCACAATACCCTCAAAGAGCCTTCATTTGCAGTTCCTGAGCCTTATGCTCCCTTGCCTCAGGATAACTCTAAGAGCTTAATTCCTGAAGGGAAAATGGCAGCATGTTCTTCTACGAGCTTAGATTCATTCTCAGAAGCTGATAAGCAGCTTGGATTCTATAGAAAGATGTGGAAGATTTGGTCGTATGGTGGAGTCTTGATAAATATATCACAGTATATCCACAGGTACACTGGCAAATTGGGCTGAAATGTTTTAGAGAAGCATTATCATTACACACACACACACACACACACACAAAGAGAGAGAGAAAGAGAGCTGTAAACAGATGAGATTCTGCACAGCAAATGTCACCAGGGAAAAGTATGTTAAGTTGTATCCGAATAGGAAGCCCTGGATGACAGGAGAGGTTAGGAGATTATTGAAGGCCAGAAATTCTGCTTTTAGAACTGGGGACCGGGTATTGTATGGCATAGAAAGAGTGAACTTGAAGAGGGGTATCAGGAAAGCAAAAGCGGAGTACAGAGGAAAAATTGAGGACCATCTGAGAAATCATGATACTAGACAAATGTGGCAGGGAGTCCAACATCTGACTGGTTATAAATCAAGGAATTCATCAGTGGTAGAGAGTACTGCTTCCTTGGTGGGAGAGTTGAATACCTTCTTTGCCCGATTTGAGGTGACACTAACAGTGACTCCAACAGGGATGCCAGAGCTATTGGCGTCACTACCTACAGGAAATGCTGCCAGGGTGGAAAAGGGAGAAGTGAGGCAAATATTAAAGGAGGTAAACACGAGGAAGGCTATGGGCCCAGATGGGGTGGCTGGCAAGGTGCTAAGAGATTGTTCGGACCAACTGGCAGGAATCTTTATGAAGATTTTTAACCAGTCTCTGGCCCAAGCCACTGTTCTGCATTTAATACTATTCTTCCGCATAGATTGGTGCCCAAATTATTAGACCTGGGACTTCCACCATGTTTGTGCAGGTGGATATTAGACTTTCTATCAAACTGTTCCCAAAGGGTCAGGTTGGGTTCCCACGTCTCTGCGGATCTCATCACGAATACGGGGACGCCGCAGGGGTGCGTGTTGAGCCCGCTTTTATACATGCTCTATACAGCTGACTGTGCCCCCAAATACCCCAGTAATAAGATCATTAAGTTCGCAGATGATACAACGGTGGTTGGTTTAATTACAGCTGGAGAGGGGGAGACGGCCTATAGGAAGGAAGTTGAGCAGTTGGGGGAGTGGTGCAGGAAAAACAACTTACTGCTTAACTTAAAGAAAACAAAAGAGATCATTGTGGACTTTAGGAAATGTAAATTGAATATTCAGCCACTTATTATTGAGGGGAAGTGCGTGGAACAGGTCTCAGTGTTTCGATTTCTGGGAATGGAGTTGAGAGACGACCTAACCTGGGAAGAGAACAGCAAAGACCTGGTGAAGAGAGCACAGCAGAGGTTATATTTTCTGAGAATCCTCCGGAAAAACAATCTCTCAAAGGACCTGTTGATGGCATTCTACCATTGCACTGTGGAGAGCGTACTAACTTATGGTCTGTGCGTGTGGTTTGGGAGCTGCACGGCCAGGGAAAAAACAATGCTATCCAGGGTTGTAAAGACTGCAGAGAGAATTATTGGGTGCACTCTTCCCACCCTAGATCAAATCTATGCTGCCAGGTGCCATAAGAAAGCGGCAGAGATAGCACATGATAGTACGCACCCCGGAAATGATCTCTTTCAGCTTCTGCCTTCTGGAAGAAGGTATAGGGTTATAAAGGCCAGGACTAGCCGCCTGAAAAACAGTTTCTACGCTAATGCAATTCTGGTTCTAAACGCAGCATAAGGGGTCTCTGTAGTATAGTGTATTTTAAAATGAGGTTTTAGAGTTTTTAGGGGGGGTTGAATGTTTTATGTAGTTTTGTAGTAGTTTTTGGTAGTTTTTATGTAGTTTTATGTAGTTTTGTGGTAGTTTTATGTAGTTTTTATGTAGTTTTATGTAGTCTTCAATTTCATTGTTCCGCAAGGGACAATGACAATAAAGATATCGTATATCATTAATAACACAACTAAATATGGTTCTTTATGTTCCTGACACTGCCATTTGTTTATATTGCTATAGCATGTTTAAGATCTCTTTTACTTAGTGAGTTGCCTAGGGCATCACGAGTTCTCAGCTTAAGTTCCCATTTTGTAAATGAGACCCACTTTGTGGGGTTATATGGATGGAGGATGGCCCTATAAGATTGTAAAAAATGTGGCATTTTCTGGATGTAGGCTCTCAATTCTGAGCAATTTCATAAACCTGTAGATAAGCAGGTAGCAACTGACCTGTTCCATGGTCAATGAAAGCCATAATCTTTCTGTTTCCAGGGGGTTAGCTTTGGTACAGCAGTTAACTGCCCCAGATTTATGGCACTGAAGTACTTTTTTTAAAAAAAACCACACATTTATTTGGTACACCAATTTTCTATACAGCGCCACATAACCAAAGTAACAGAAGAGAAACTAGCAAACTGGTATGAATACTAGAGATACTTGTAGATAGCTATTATTTATTTTGGTTATCATAATTGTCATCATTATCATCATCATTTTATAGCAGATGGAATAATGCCTTCCTTCTCTATCTTTCAGTAAATGAGCTCTTTTTACTCCACAAAAGCATGCCCACCAATACTAATTAAACTGGCTTTGTGCCTTCAGCAGTGATAAAGTAGTAGTTCTGCATATTGATTGCATATTGAAAAATGGAGGTGGTATCTGCGTGACTTTGGGTACTGTTAACCTGTCCTATTTCTAATTATCATGTTAATAATATGCTTTCCTTCTTGTGTGGCTCTTTATGCAGTATTTTGCTTTGGCAGATAATCACTGAAGGTCAAACGGTCTATTGGGTAGCATGAACTAAGAGATCAATACCCTCTATGTTTACACCCACTCTATAATCTCTGTAATGCTAGAAATCTATATTGCCAAAATGCCTTTTGAAATTTGGTCATCTCTGTTGCTCAATTAAACAACAGCAGGATCCTGTAAGATAGCATGTAGCACTGTGCCAAAAGCTGTCCTCCTAAGGAGAGGGAATTCCACAGTTTAAAGGGTGCCACAGAGAATGCCCTCTCCCAGGCTGCCATCCCCTGAACATTCAAGGGTGGCAGGGCTACCAAGAGGGCACCCTCTGCAGATCTTAACACTTCATAGGGTTTGTAGGGAAGAAGGCACTCTTTCAGATACTTGGTGCCTAAAAAGAGACTTCTGTTTTTCTGCCTCATTCAGAGGGGGTATTTTAGAAATCAGGTCCTCCCTTAAAGAGGGCACGTATTGCGGTGAGACACGGAGAACCGACACCCTGTATTGTGGGTGGGTACAATTGGTTAGCCACAACACCCGATTGGTAGGTCCCTCGAAGCTGGGTACAATCTGACCAATGGGACGCAGTTTAAATGGTTTGAGGGACCTATTTATGCCCATGCACGTGACCCAGAGCTTCCTCTTTCGGTGTGTGCATTTGGAACACTTGGTGCGTGCATTTCGGTGTGTGCATTTCCCCACTTGGCTGATTGGCTGTTGCCATTTGGGTTTCGCCTGCCGCGTAGCAAATCATCACAACTTGTAAGGTTGCAGATAGGCTCTAGTTCAGGTGCTAGGGATGGGAGAACACTCTCGCCATCCCTATGTGAAGGGTATTCTGTTAAAGGAATCCAGGGACTCGATGGTTTGGTCAACCCCTGAGAGGGGGTTGTGCCCGTGCCTGAGTCCAGGGGGACATTTGAGTGGTGGAGTTTGCCCGTTCCTGGCTTTCAGCTTATCCAGGTGTTCACCCTTGGCTGACCTATGCTGGAGCCCTGGGTCAGCACTACCTGCATGGCAGGGAGCTAGTTGAACCAGAGCCTATGCAACCTGTCACATTCTGTAATCGATAAAGTTGTGGCCTAAATTCTGCCAAAATCCAAAATTTGAGTCATGTGTGAATTTATTTAGGGGGGAGGTTTCTGGGTCTGAACATGCAAATTCATTATAATTTCAGCGCATGTAGGGTCGAGTTTACCTTATTGTTATGAGGTGACTGAGAGTGGTATGTGTGTTTTTCTGTCTATTAAACATTTATCCAGCGCTCTGCACTCTCCACAGTTGCACACAATTCCTTCCTAAAAAAGCACCCTGGAACAGTATACCTTATCCTGGGCTTTAACTGAACTGCAGAGAGCTGGAGAGGCTGTCTACCAAGCACCTAGGTTGGTGTGCTAGCTGATTCGTATTTCTAAGCAAAGTATATTCTTTTATATGTTTCAAGAAAATCTTTCTGCATTGAAGTTTTTACTTCTTTTTTTTAAAAGAACAATGAACATCTGTCAGAAGTGCTGAGACAATATTCTCCTCGGCTTCTTTTACTGGCTTCGCAGGAAAATTCAGCCAGGGACACCATCAGGTTTTTAGGAAACACAGGCACCTAGGAAAGCTGCAGGATGTAGTCCACTGGAAAAGTGGCTTATGGAAAGAATGACTGGACACTCCCAAAACCCTCAGACACCATGAAAGTAAGATAAATGCAAGAAAATCACCCTTCTCTTGCATGGGAATTTGTCTGAAATTTCCTCTCCAATTTAATGATTTAAAATTCAATTTCTTTTTTCATAACTGATGGAGAATGGTTTAAAAATGCATGAGAAATTTTCAGTACAGAATGTTCTCCTAGAGCAAATTTCTGTGGTGCTAAGTCTTTGGGTTGTATCCAGTGCTGTGCCAAAAGGTACGACTAGTGCAACTTGACTTCTATTTCCTCTCCTCTCTCCATGTGCCCCCAATATCTGCTCTTTGAGGTCCCTCAACACTCTGGAGCTAATTTTGAGGGCCTGTGGTGGAGACAGAGCTGCAATGTTGGATATAGACCATTGTGTTTTCAGATACAGTGAAATATCATAAACTTTTTTTCAAAATTATTATCAATTCTCATTGGAAGGCAAGAGCTATATGGAAAATGCAATTGATCATTTTAGGCATGCTAACTTTAGCATGTGATCTTGTCTTCCAGTGTTCAAAACACAAGACCACTTTTTACTGTAGCTACATGTGTCATGCATACAACAAATGCAAGTAACTTGGTACAAATGTTAATACTGGAGTTATGCATTTCTATGAATTGTGCTGTTATGTTGATTAACTACTCATTGTGGTTTGTCTGTAAAAATGTTTTAGTTTAGCCAAACTTGGAAGGAAACACACATAAACATACCTACACACACTGAACACAGATATTGGATATTTAATTAATTCTGATTTTGAAGATTTTAATTCAGCATGAAGTGCAAAATCATTTCTGGTATCTGCTGGAAGGATGGGAGGCATCCTGGAGATAGGGGAGGGAGTGAACAAGCATTTTCCAAGTTAAAATGCCTAAAAACTTACTATCAAAAATTGTTGCTACAGCAACCGTAACTGGTCTGTCTGATATAGGCTACTGAGCAGAAAGCTGAGTACTGATACCTCCTTATATACTCTCCCATTTTCTTTTTGGTTAAAAGCCATCATACAAAAACAGATTTTCAAACTGTAAAAATTGTTAAGGGAATTCTAATGGAGAGTTTCTCACCTTGTATGTGTGAGCAAGTCTCCTTTCTTTGCTAATTCAGGGTGACTTATAGTGCAATTTTATAAATGTCTGTTGAAAAGTCACCCTGACTGAGTTCAATTGGGCTTACTCTGAGGTAAGGAGATGTAAGATTGCAGCCAAAGGCTGCAATTCTATGCTATTTACTCAGGACTAAGTCTCACAGACTTAATTTCTAATGAATTAATCTTATCTGGTTATGATTTAGTTGGATATCACCCTGAATTATTATGCATAAGATCTAGTTGTATGGTGCTAACAAGGAGGTTCTCTTCAATTTGTACTGGATTTTACCTTGCTCTAAATCTGTTAGCAATTTTATGGTGTGGCAAGAATATTTTGGAGTGAAATCAGGAAGACTAGAATCTGATCCATGTGCTAAAACCACCGTGTTCAATTTCCAGTATGTCTGCATTTTCCAAAGAGACCCATGTTTGCCAGTTGTAGCAAAATCGTGTGGCAACATAAAGACCAACAATCAGAAAACTCATAGTATGTAATTCACTTAGAATCATAGTAATAGAATCTTAATAGAGTTGGAAGGGACCCAGGGGTCATCTAGTCCAACCCCCTGGAGAGCAGGAATCTCTGCTAAATCATTCATGACAGATGGTCATGAATCCACCTGGATGAGCTTTGAGCTTTTCTCATCCTCAGAGCCCTTCTGTGATCTGGTTATTTAAGCAGCCTTGCTTTCTCATAAATTCCTCAATCATCAGATATACAATAAGCTTCTGCCTTCCTTCAGTTAATCCTTTGTCCACCCTCTCTTGCTGCTGGTGTGGCTAGTGCCCAAATTGTTGCCTTTTTCTTCCTCCCATGCTGTGTCCTAAGTTGGTGTGGCAAGGCTTGCCCATAGTCAGGCTTTCTGCTGATCCTTCACTATCATTGCTCCGTCCCCGCTGGGAACACCTTCTAAATGTGCCACCCACCTTTAACACGGGATGTTGGGCAACCAATGCTGGCATGCACTGAGATTTGGGCATTTTGTAGGAGAGGTTGAGCCTGTTGAAATAGGAAGTGCATTGTAAATTTTCAAGGTGGATATCTCTGAGACTTTTCACAGGTGCCATAGGAGGTACTGGTGGGCACATAGGCACCTGTTGGCACTATGCTGGCAATCCTTCAATTCACCTATTAAAGGGGATTCTGGATGTGCATGAACCTCTTTACACAACAGATTTATATCTGCACCCATTCACAGAAATCACTTGTGTGGTATTCCCTCTATCTGAAACAGTACAGTGTCATTTCCCCCTTGCTGAAAAGAGGAGTTTTGTTTCCCAGTGATCACCGCATAAAACACAAGCTGGCAATGAAGACTTGCTGCTTTGAACTGTGAGGGAGGGAAAATAGCTAGTATAAACTCACTAAAATTGATGGAGAAGGTAGCCTTTCATTCCAAAGGGCTTTGTATCATCAGACCCATAACATACTATCAGATGGATTTTGTACAGAGACAAACTCCTACATACTATGCTGGGAAACACAAATAATGTACCGTGATGATGATGATAAATTTTGTTATTTGTACCCTGCCCATCTAACTGGGTTGCCCCAGCCACTCTGGGTGGCTTCCAACAAATATAAAAGCATAAAAAGCATCAAACATAAAAAACTTCCCTATACACCCTTCAGGTGTCTTCTAAAAGTTGTATAGTTATTTATCTCCTTGAAAAGGCCCTCTGCTTGGTTCCCTGTAACTTCACTTGTATATTCAATTTTCATGGAGCATTGTTTTGTATTCCCCCGCCTTCAAAATTTAGATTTTTGAAACAATTTGTAATATGTTCAGAAGGGACTAGATGATGGCATAAGAAAGAATAATGAAGGTGCACATTATTATGAAATGGCAAGTAGTGTAAGAGGGAGGCTCCTGCTTTGAGATGTTCCTAAAAGCTTTTGTTTAACCACTGTGGGAAACAAGATACTGCACTTCTTAGACCCGATGGACCTGATCTTATATTCTTTTTAAAAAAAAGCCAGAAGTGAAGATGAGGGAGCTGTGTTTGACACCCAGAATCCCATCCTTTGATGACTGATAATGCTTCCTTTCTGGGTTTTGAGTCTGAAGTTGTTGTTGCTTAAAAATTGACCAGTATTTTTAGTGCCAAATTGTTCCAATATGCACATTTTTGCAAAGCAGTTTTCCCTAATACAATACATTTTTTACACATTGCTGGGCTGGAGAACTGCACTGCAATATTTGGAGAAATGTACATTTCAAAGGCTGGCTGTGTTTCAGTTTGGAAAGTACAAATGCAAATGCAAATGGAATCAAATTTCTCCCCCACCTCTAGCCACCTCTGATGTAAGTGTTCCTTCCAATATGTTAATGCCACTTCCCCAATGTATGAAACAGTTCAGGTAAACATGGAGAAAGTTGGGTGAGTTCCACAAATCCACAGGCACACAGTTTTCCCAGTGTAGTATATTTAGCTGCAATGCTTCCCTTGCTTCACTATGCTCTCTTGAGGAAGTGTGCAGTTAGACATTTTGTGTGTATCAGTTTTATTAGATAAGGAATGCTGCCAAAATGAACTAAGGAGTAAACATTGGCCAAGGTAATATTTATAATTCTTTTTATAAATAGGTCAAGTATAAAGCTTCTAATTTTATGCATAGCTCTCCATTTTGTGCAACATCTTCACAGCTGGTAAAGAATGGTTTCTTGTTTGAGCCTCCAAAAGATTAATATTATTTCATTGTATGTTCTGACATGGCACAGATTAAACCTGAATTAAGCATCCATTCATTCAGATCAATCTACAGTACAGTCTAATTAAAAGGAGAATTGCCCTAAGCCAGAATCACCAGAAAAATCATTAGTATCTGAAGGTTGTTTAGGGATGTATGGAAAATAATTATTTGCATCACTTTAGGTCTACTGATTTACACAAAAATCAACATGACACTTAATCCCAGTTGGAGAACTTGCACTCAGTCTTGATAAAGTTGCAAGGGCATCACATACAACGTTAAGCAACAGAAAGCTAATGTGTGGGTATAATGGTTGAGTGTGTGTGTGTGTGTGTGTGTGTGTGTGGTTGTGAAACTCCCCAAGAGTAACATTTGGATCAAAATTTGGGCTTCCACATTTTTGTAGGATTCTCTTCTAAAAATGAGGAAGCATTCATATTTCGTCATAGGATCTACTTCACAGTAATCCAAGTAATACTATGTTCAGGGGTCAGGAACCTTTTTCCAGACTGAGGGCCATATTCCTCTCTAGGCTACTTTTGGAGCATCATATGCCAATGGTGAGTGGAGCCACAGCCCAAAGTGAGTGGAACAACAAATGTGAATTTTACTTTTCTATTGTAGGCTAGCATACCCTCCAACAATTATCTGACAAAAATAGGGACATCACATTCCATAATGATAATCTTACTATTTATACCCCCAATGTCTTACTGGGTTGTCCCAGCCACTCTGAGAGGCTTCCAACATGTATAAATACATAATAAAACATTGATTGATTTATTTTTTAAACCCTCCTTGTACAGGATTGCCTTCAGAAGGCTCGGGGGTCAGATAACTCTGTGCCCTCCAACATTTCTCCAAAGAAAATAGGAGCATTCTGCAGACACTCTCACATTCCTTTCTATCCTCCATCCAGACAAGCAAAAGGTTCAAATACACATTCTAGCCAGGTTCAAATACACATTCTAGCCAGGCAAAAAGAACTTGGGGTACATAGCAAGGCCTGTGAAGGGGAATGGCCTGAGGGGAGTTCTGAGCACCATATACAGAAGACTGGAGGGCCACCTTAGGCCCTCAGAACTGAGGTTCCTCACCCCTGTGCTTGATAGTTCTACAGTATTACTGCTATGGTAAGAAGTGTGTAATTAGCTCTGACAGAATTCAGACAGCTTGTAATGCTGAGTTGATATAAAAATTGCTCACAATTATTTCCCATTGCTCTACCTCCGTTCTAACTAGAAGTTCAGCTTCTATCTAAATTTAGGAGAGAGGTGCTGAAAGACAGCTGTTTTTCTAGGTGCATGCATAGAAGCTGTCTGCTGTATATCCCTTACCCCTTGCTCTCCTTAAAAAGCATAAGAAGGGCCTTTCAGGACCATACCAATAACTTATCTAGTCCAGCATCCTAGTTTCTACAGTGGCCAAGCAAATGCCTATTAGGAAGTCCACAAGCAGGATATGATGTCAATGGTTCTCTTCCTCTTTGTTCCCTGGCAACTGTTACTCGAAGACAGGCTGTGTCTGACCCTGGGGGCATCACACAGCTATCACCAGCAGCCATTGATAGCCTGGTTCCCCATGACTCTGTCAAGGACCCACTAAACAACAACAAAGGGACGCGGATGGCACTGTGGGTTAAACCACAGAGCCTAGCACTTGCCGATCAGAAAGTCGGTGGTTCAAATCCCCATGACGAGGTGAGCTCCCATTGCTCTGTCCCTGCTCCTGCCAACCTAGCAGTTCAAAAGCACATCAAAGTGCAAGTAGATAAAGAGGTACCGCTCCGGTGGGAAGGTAAACGGCGTTTCCGTGCACTGCTCTGGTTCGCCAGAAGCAGCTTAGTCATGCTGGCCACATGACCCGGAAGCTGTACGCCGGCTCCCTCGGCCAGTAAAGCCATCCAAAATAGCAGAAAACTGTCACTCTAGGCAAGGAACAGAGGGTTGTGTCCAACTAAGTCAGTGATGGGAACCTACAGTCCACAGGCCTAAGTAATCCTACAGAGCTACCCATTTTGCCTGTGAGGACATCTCAGCCAAAACACACCCACCTTCCCTGTACCTGATATCATATCCATGCTGAAAGCAGGATTTGCCAAGCAGCTGATCATCTGCACCTGCTAAGCCCTGTCCCCTTGCAGAAATTGAGGATCAACTAGATTAGGTTCAGAGTTAGGCATTCACATACACTGAGAGCTCTTGCCCCTGGCAGACACCAAGAACAAGTTTGCATCCTATTAATGAGGATAGTTAATGTATGCCATGGTGTGTTTCATCTGTGCACTCATCAAAGCTTTCTGCTTTCAATGCTACATACAAAATGAAGCTAAAGGAGCAACAGATATTGTGGGCATGCAGACCGTCTGTTGAACCTGAGGAAGGGGTAGCAAGCAGTGTTGAATAATGCCTAACACTCTAACACTGTTCTTTCTTGACTCTGGCTGCAATGCTGAATGGGCTGAAACCAAGCATAGCTCACAAAATAATATCAACATACAAAGAAATGAGTGCACTGCACATCTTCCTGTAAGTCTAGTTTAGCTATAAAAGGAAAATATCATTCACTTCTTCTCACATTCTGTTTTGTTCTGAATGCTCCCTTGGGGACTGTGAGCATATGTTAGAAGTGACATTTCCACTGAGCAAGCACTTCGTACCCCCATATTATTTTGTTTCTGTGGCAATGCTTGTGTGTCGCTCCAAACTGTGCCCCCTTATGCCCTGTATCACAGGATTCCTGTACATTATTCTAAGTTATAACACTCCCACTGAGAGATGTGAGTCTGTCAAAATTCTGGAATTTCTTGGAAGAGGAAAATGACATTTTAATTTCTTTTGTGGTCTTGGCTCTAAATGTTCAGTTTGTTGAATTCTTTTTTAAAATACACAGTTGTATTTACTGCAATACATATTTCACAAAAGACTGCAGCATTCATTACCAAAGGAGATTAGAAATTGGGTGCTATTAAGATGATACAAAACTTGATCCACTTGAAGCATAATGTTGCTAAGAGAATCTTAGGCTGTCTTCACATTGCTACCATAGAGTTCATTGATGTTTATAAACTAGGTGTTGTTCAACATCTTTATTAAAAAGTTATATAATGGATTTGAGGGGATGCTCATCAATTTGCAGATGATACCAAACTGGGAGGGGTAGCTAGTACAACAGAAGAGAGAACCAGGAGTTAAGATGTCCTTAACAGACTGGAGAACTGGAGCAAAACTAACAAAATGAGTTTCAATAGGGGTTGGATGGCCATCTGTCATAGATGCTTTAGTTGTGATTCTTGCATTGCAGGAAGTTTAACTAGATGTCCCTTGGAGTCCCTTCCAACTCTACAATTCTGTGATTCCCCGCCTCAGCTATTCACATCAGCACAGTTATAATTCATTTATGTTTGTGTACACACCAGAGGGTGTTGATGGGGTTGTTACCCTATGCAAAGGTGTTCACACCTTGGTTTGAGATGAATTAGCAATAGATTAAAGACTCCAACAGTATGAAGACATGGAAAATTGGAAGTGTGAAGACACTGGAAAGCAAGACATGGAACAGTAGTATCTTATAACAAAGTACAGTCATACCTCGGGTTACAGACGCTTCAGGTTGCATTTTTTCAGGTTACAGACTGCCCAAACCTGGAAGTACTGGAACTGGTTACTTCCAGGGTTTGGCTGTTGCGCATGCACAGAAGCACTAAATCACGCTTTGCACATGCATAGAAGCACTGAATCGCAACCCGTGCGTGCACAGATGCACAGCTGCGGGTTGCAAACTCTGAGGGTTGCAAACGTGCATCCCACACAGATCACGTTCGCAATTCGAGCATCCACTGTACAGGAAACATGCATATTTTGGATGATACATATGTATTTCGGATAGCTTTGTGTGAATTTGTGATACTTGTGCTTTACAGAAAAACAGCAAGATTGGCTCATTTTAAAGCCTAGACTCTGTGCCAATCTGGCTGTCATGCCATCCCATCTCGAATGTTGATCCATTTAGTCCCAGCAGTATAGAAGAGGTCAAAAGAGGAATACAAAACAAGGAGTCCCATCAAAAAATGAGTGACCAGTGACCAGCAGATGCTCACATTGCTTATAGGGAGGGAGGGTGCAATGAACCTGGTGCAATAAAACCACTAGGAGGAGGGGTTTTGGGGGAGCCAAACTCAAAACTCCTTCCTATTGACCAAAGGCCCTTAGGAGCTTATCTCCCTTCTCCCTTCAGAAGCGAAAATTACTGATCATCTTTCAATAAGTGAGGGGGGTGGGGGCAAACACACCTCCCTGAAAAGCAGCAGTGACATTCAGAGCAACAGAATACAATCAATATTCATGCATGCCTTATCATTGGAATCAAGAGGTTTTAGAGGCCACTATCTAAATATAAGTACATAACAGTATGTATATATTGCTCCCTCGCTCATTGCTACATGTTTGCTTTACCTGAGATCTTTTGGCTAGAGGGAGTTTTAGAAGAAAAAGGACTAGATGCATTTTTTATTATATAAGGGGAAGATGCAGCAACAAATTCCACAAGCTTTGTAAATTACTGTTTATCTGTCG
Organism: Podarcis filfolensis; assembly: GCF_964270895.1. NCBI lineage: Eukaryota > Metazoa > Chordata > Lepidosauria > Squamata > Lacertidae > Podarcis > Podarcis filfolensis. The sequence goes on from NC_139603.1 coordinate 49,268,855, forward strand.
GAATTCAGGTTTCAAAAGACACCTGCAAACGACAGTTACTCTGCTGCATCACAGAAACACAGTGTTTGTATAATCAGAATGCACTGCTGTTATATAGATATGATTGTTTGGGCAGCATTCACTTATCTTTGAGGCCACAGCAGTAAATGCCTTAGAAATATATAATCTGTATGGCTTGCTATACTGGGTGGAGGAATAGAGTGGGGAGTGTTCTGTACTTTTCAGTAAAATTGAAAGTTTGGAAAGAAATTGTTTCTTTCTGTGCTTTTGAAAAATATGAGAGAGATATGGAAATGAGTTCAAACACATAAGGTAAAAAAATAACCACAACAAACTGAACTAATATCTCTAATGTCATGAGCTCCAGGGCTGAGATGCTCATGCACAGAAAAGTTCTATACATATGGTGGGGGAACCATGTGTAATCCATTGTCACATCCATATCTACATGAGGAGTTCAGTAGTGCTACTGGGATCAGGAACAGAATCTGAGTTAGGGATGAGTCTTGAGCAACTGCCATCATTCATACTCTCTGCATTTCTCCTCTTTGATTTACCGGAATTATATTGTGGAATTATATTGAGAGATTCATGACACATGGGCAAACTGAGACAGATTATAAATTGTACAAATAAATATTTTCATATTGCTGCAAAGAATTCAATAATTTCAATTGTATGTGACTTCTTTTGTATTTTCCTTTGCTTTGCTTTTATTCAACAATGTTCAGTATAGAATGTCTGATGAAATGAACAGTAGAGCAATAACAAATATCCTAACAGGAAATATGATCCCCATCAGTCAGTTTTCCTTTGCGGCTAATTCAACCCATTCAATGAGAAGCCCAGGGAGGCTGAGGAACCACAGTGTTAACGGATATTCCTAAGTACTTTGAAGTTGAAGGAATGGCAGTAATCTATCTTTATCAGACTTCAACTACAGTAATTGTATCTGAGGAGAGGCTTGGGAGGTTACAGGATTATAAACTGATTTGCTGTTGCTTTTGATTGGGTTTTGGCTGAGGGGAGGCTTATTTTTCAGTAATGTTTTAAAAATGTTCCCCTTCGAGACAGAAACAAAATTACAGGCCATGTTTTCAGGAGTCCTCAGATCCCAACAGCTTGTCCTCACAGTAATGGGAACTGCTTGTTGTTAAATGCTTTGGAAAGCTACCCACTCCATTTAGGTTCCTTAAACGAGAAATGGCTGGTTCTGTGCCCTTTTGAAAAATTGGCCCAAGGCAACTTGGCGAGCAAACTGAGGTTGGTTTTCATCTAATGATGGTGATCCTTGATGTGGTTAATCATTCCAGTTCATTCAGGCAATCCTTGGCAAGCTGTGAACTTTATCCTCTGCTTCTTTGTGATCTGCAGTACTGAAGAGTAAATCTCCAAAATGGCACATTCCTTGCTCATGTTGTATGATGACTTGTCTGGATCCCTGCACTGGACAACTTATAAAAGCAAGAGGGTTGAGGGAGGAGGGGTTTGAAGCAAAACACCAACAGAGTAACCCAGGCATTGTGTTTGTTTTATAGGCATTGAAATTTTGAGGATAGAAAATGCTAAGGTGAGACAAACTGATTTGGAAGTTGGCATATCACAAGCCTGTTTGCCTGATATTTGTATCAAAACATTTCTTCTACTTAATATGATGTGAAGTATTTTATTTTTATTTTTTTAAAAAAACACATTTATTTAAAACTCATTTAAATATATAAGGAATCTTTTAAATTTGCTCAGCCAACAAAGCAAACAAGTTAATCAACAATTGGTTCACATAAATATGTGTGAAAAAGACATATAGCTCAGAAGAAGTACTGATGTGTTTTCAGCTGACTATAAGAGGTATAAATATTGCAAACTAAAGACACTACATGGGAGACAGATTGAAGAAAAGGAAATACAAATTAGCCCTACCCCATAGCTTGACCCATCACAGCTAGGTGTAGCTAGGAGCTAGGTGGAGTCATAGATTTTAACAGATGCTGGCCAGCTTCCGTTTGACTTGAAATGTTTGTTTGGGGCTTCTCAGAAGTATGTAAAATAAGAAACAGGAAATGGGAGCACTGGCCCACAATGGTCCCCACTTGAAAGGTGTCAGAACTGCACTGCAGTGCATTTTGGCTGGGAAAAAAGCACCAAATAAGGGCTGTATCCAACCAAGGTATGCTCAGAGTTGGCTCACTGAAATTAAAAGGCTTAAATTAACCATTGATTCAAATGTTTATACCCCGAGTGTGACTTTAGCCGGATACAATCTTAAAACATTTACAAGAACATTTACCATGGTTTAGAAATTGCTTTTTAAAAATATATCCTAAGTAATATTAGCATTGATTTATATCAGCTCCCCCAAATATGGGCTTCTCCTGTGAATTAAATTGTTTAGTTTCTTATACTTTATCATAGCTCAACAATATTCATAGCATATCATCAAATATTTGATTGAAACAAACCTTTTGCAAGCCCTTGGCTTTAATTTCATTGTTATATCCAGTGCTATTTCCCTAGAAAAAGAGGTGCTGGAACTCACCATGAACGCCTCCCTTGTTCTCTTATAGTAGCAATGGCACCCACCTGAGAGGTGCCAGAACTGAGTTCCAGTGAGTTCCAGCTGGAAAAAAGCCGTGGTAATAACCCAGATTTGGAATTGAGGAAAAGGAGAGATGACCATTTTCCAGAATCTATAAAAGCACTAACCTGGCTGCAGGGTGGATTGATTTTATTCTGGCCTGCACAACTAGTGATCCATTAAGTTTAATGCAGCTTACCAGCCATGTATTGTAGCCTGCAAGGGGAATCAATAATAAACACTGCAGCTCAGTCCAATCCAACACAGAATTAGGAGCATGCTTAATTAAGCCCCTTGAAGTTTAGCAGTGGTTGCCAAGCACATGGTAGGTCACAACACATGATGTCTGGGCTGTGTTTGGCTTGCTGAATCACAAGTTGTATAAGCTTCAATAGAATCATAGAATCATTGAAATGTAGAGTTGGAAGGGACCTTGAGGGTCATCTAGTCCAACTCCCTGCAATGCAGAAATCTCAACTAAAGCATCCATGACAGATGGCAATCCAACCTTTGTTAAAAAAAACCCCAAGGATGGAGAATCCACCATTTTCCCTGATGTTTAGTCAAAATCTCCTTTCTTGAAACTTAAATCCAGAGCTGGACAGAAGAAGCTTGCTCCATCTTTCATGTGACAGCCCTTTATACAAGGTGTGACCAGAAAGTCAGGTGAATCACCCCAGTGTGCCATAATGGAAACTGGCGGATTCGCAGAGACACGTGGGAGGCGTTCAGCCGTATCTCAGCTAACATATGCGCACGTGTCTCAGCATTTATTGACAGGCCTATGTTCATGTGGTAGTGTTTAGTAGCTGTTAATAGTGCAGTGTGTTGTGATTGAAAATGGAGTAGAGAGTCAATATGAAATTGGAGCAGAGAGTCAATATGTTTCAAATTGGGCAAATTGGCATCAGAAACCCACAAAATGCTCACAATTGTGTACAGAGATGAAGCTGTAACTTGAAAGAAAGTGTATGAGTGATTTAAGCATTTCCATGATGGGTGGCAAACCATTGAAGATGACCTCGGTCTGGCAGACCATCGATGAGCTGAGTGGCGGCAAATGTCAACAGAGTTTGTGAGTTAGAGTGGTACCTCGGGTTAAGTACTTAATTCGTTCCGGAGGTCCGTTCTTAATCTGAAACTGTTCTTAACCTGAAGCACCACTTTAGCTAATGAGGCCTCCTGCTGCCACCGCGCCACCGGAGCACGATTTTTGTTCTCATCCTGAAGCAAAGTTCTTAACCTGAAGCACTATTTCTGGGTTAGCAGAGTCTGTAACCTGAAGCATATGTAACCTGAAGCATATGTAACCCGAGGTACCACTGTATTGATGCGGGATCGGCATTTGTCTGTCCGGATGGTGGCGGAAGAATTGCATATTCCTCATGAAATCATTATTGAGGTTACTGAGTTGCCCCACTCTCCATATTTGCCCAATCTGGACCCACCAGATTTCTTTCTTTTTAAAAAAAGAAAAAGAAAGAAATCTGCAGTGAAAGAGCACAGATTTTCCAACATTTCACACCTCCAAGCTGCTGTGACGAGGGAACTGAAAGCAGTACGAAAAGAGGACTTCTTCAGAAGTTTCCAACAGTTCTACGAACATTGTCAAGGGTGCATTGTATCAGAGCGGCCTACTTTGAAGGCCTGTAAGGTATGTATGTTTGAATATTTCTCGCTGTCCGATTTCTGTGACAATTCACCGGACTTTCCGGTTACACCTTGTATATTTGAAGATGGCTATCATATCTCCTCACAGTCTCCTCTTGAAATTACCAAGAGATGACACTGATTAATGTTAAGTTTCCAGTTTGTGTTTTAGATATTTCTTAAATAAAAAGGCATACATGGCTGTCCATGGGGGAAGGGGAGTAAGGGAGGCTGCTTTCAGCCTGCTCTGGAGCAAGCTGTAAATCATCTAGCCTGGTGAGAATAACTATATTTAAGCTAGGCTGCTAAGGCTGTTTGGAGTGAAGCAAGACCAGCATCTGGAATATTATTGTTATAAACTTTCTGTTTCTTTCTGCTTTGTACCTATGTATTTAAGTCTATATTATTTCTTTTGTAATATTGAATGCATTCTGCAGCATATAAATAATCAATTCCAATGCCACTGCTGACATGCCCCTTTTATTCCCTACTGCCATTAGAGGAGCAATGGCAACAGAGTTCTCCACTGCTTTCCACCAAGGCTTAGGGTGGGAGACCTCCTTCTCCACATGTGGACTTCCATCTCCATGGGCAGAAACTGAGGTTGGCAACATCCAAAGGCCCCTCATCCACCCTCCTTCTCGTTTGGAGGTTCTAACAGGGGAGCGCAGCTATCATATACCCTTGACCAAAGAACGGTACACTCCTTCTATCTGGGATAGTCGTCCTCTTCCACCGAGCGTGCAGCTTCGGGAGGGACGCACATGGAGCGGTGAGAGATGAAGGGGACACCCGCCTAGCCAGCCAGATCAGCTGAATCAACCCTGGCGATCAATGGGGTGACAGATGTCACAGCCAGATTGCCCTCACAACCCATCCACCCTCCTTCTCAGGGAGTTTATGATTGCTGGCATATCCACTTGCTTACATAAAATACATATTGGATACATATATGTTCGACATATTTCATTGTTAAGAAACATCAATGCGTCTTTTCCCCCATGCTGCTTGAAATGTAGTGAGTGACACTCTAGCTATATACTTTTTTTTTTACAAACTTATTAATTATCAATTCCCCTTTAAAACTTTGTAATCATTTGATCTAATCATCCTTGATGCAATCCAACATAAAAATGGCTAAGTGAATTGCAGGAAGCAATCATTCGGATAAACTGCTCCACCATTTTTCATCAAGGAGTTGTAATGATCTCTACTTTGCTCTTGGTTTATTTCCATTCTGTAGCAATTTTGTGATGCAGTGATCAATTCAATCAGTTCGCACAGAGGCTGGGAATGGAAATAGAAGTATTTTTAATATATATCTCATGCAATTATTTAATACATAGGCATTCAGCCTGTCTTATTAGCTCCCCAGTCCTTGTACAAATCAGTCAAATATCAGACTCTGCCATGTAAATTCCAAAACTCCAAATCTAATAAAGAAAGACTATTGTTACAGCAGAGCTGAAGCATTATGTAAAATGCCTATTTTCTGCAATCTAGTCATTGAAAGTGCACTTGAAAGTGCACTGTTCTTTGTCTAGGCCACTTGGAAATGTACTGGAGTCACACCTATCACCCAAGTGAAGACAGAAAAACCAAACTACCTCTCTTTTTAGTTTGAAAAGAAAAAGGAATATTTTTGCTTAAGACTCTGTGTGTGTGTGTGTGTGTGTGTGGTGTGTGTGTGTAGTTTGGATTATTTTGGCTGGAAAGAGTTGTTAAGAGGTGTTCAAAAAGGCTTGGGGATTATAGGGTGCTAGTTCTGAATGAGGACTTTTATTGCCTGTTTTATGCATGCTCCTGTACTCTCATAATAACTGTTCAATTGTAAATAAACAGTTTTAAATCTGCCTATAAGTCACAAGTGAACAGGAACCTAACCCTGTGTAAAAGCTGCCCCAAACCTCCTACCACTCAGGTGTACAAGCTGGAAACAGCATGATAAAATAATATTATTCCCCGTGAAAATAGGACATACACTCAATTTCAAGTCTCGATTTCCATACAATGGTAAAAAAGAAAAGAAAAATGACAAGCTATAAAATATTTAGAGCTCTATTGTGGATTTTAATAAATATCTTGCTATTTTCCAAGATGCATATGCATTGACAAATACTGAAGTGAAATCTTCCCTCAGGGTATAATGAACAAAAGATGGTTGCTCATTAATAATGTATTAATGTCTGTATAACTCTATTGTGTGCATGTGGGGTAGGTTTTGTGTGTTTCTTTTATAAAAAATCTAATGTTGATTATGATAACAAATGTCAGAGTATAATTTAGGCTGTTTTCTCATCCCTCCTTCTTTAAAAAAGAAAACGAAAGGATGCATCAAAGAAACTTTGCATGGTATGCCAGCATTTCTTTGTGCATCCGAAGAACAAAAGAATAATTAACTGCAGTCTGAGTTTTTCAATTAAATCAGTCTCCCTCATTCCAGTTTGAAACGTGGCCCTCATTGGAATAAAAATGAGAGTGGAAGGCTAATTTTCTATTGGAGCAATGTGCAATTTTATTTGTCATGTTGATTGGGATTGCATTTATTGTACATCCTTTCTACAGAAAAATGCACTTAATTAAGTCTAATAAGTGGCCCTAGCTCTGCCATATGAATTCATCTCAAATTGTTTTAGTAATGATAGCCAGTTTTCAAAAACAGGGCAAAATAATTGAGGAGAGGCATGTTTGGACTAATACTTGACACTGATCTATTATTTGACATTTCTATATCACTTTTAATATGTCTCATAATTCATATCTCATTAATCTGCATAATAAAACGGATGGATAATTCATTAATATTCCCTGTTTTACAGGTAAGGAGTTGATGCTTTGAAATAATGACTTCTAAGTGTAAAATGTTCAGTATTAAATAATCAATGGACACAGAACGGCACTCAAGCAGTGCACCGTTTGGGTCTCTGTCTGACAACATATGCATGCAGATAGGTTTGTGTAGACAACGGCCCCCTTGTTAATGGAAAGAACTCTCTCTGTGTGTGTATGAGAGAGAGAGAGAGAGAGAGAGAGAGAGAGAGAGAGAGAGAGAGAGAGGAGTTTTTAAAGGTGTAAAGGTATTTCAGAGGCTTGAATCCATTTCCACAAATACTGGATGGGAACCCCTTTTAGCCCAAGGGCCACATTGCCTCAAGGGCAATCTTCCAGGGGCCACTTACCAGTTATGTATGTAGCCTGAGGCAAATAAATAAATAAAATGGGTGTGACTCTTGCCTCTGCAGGAGGCGGCTACATTCAAACCATGTCTACATGCACCTCTCCCCATCCAGGCAGGTAAGGGACACTATCACAGTTCAAGGACACATTCCAGTCAGGCAAAAGCACTCAAGGAGCGAATGGAGCAGTGCCAGTGAGAGGTCTGGCATGTGGAGAGGCGTGGCCTGAAAGAAAGACCTAGAAGGTCACATTTAGCCCATGTTGCTAAAGGGTCAGATTGCCTGCACTTTTAAGCTTCCTAAATAAGGTCATCCTCTTTTCTGTCCAACATTCATGAAGCTGATTTTTGTAGGCCCCCGGGTAAAGCGTGCATGATACCAAGATCTGACTGTAGTCTAGGTGTAAAGACTCGCCACAAAACTATGTTGAAAGGGGGGGAAAAGAGCTAAATGCATAGAAGCCTTGCCAGAAATAAAGTTGGCATTCTACAACCCATCTTGGTTTCCTACACGTTGGAAGAATGAGGCTTAATAGTTGTGATGCAAGAAGTGAAACTTTCCCATCACTCCATTCCTGGACTGGAAAAGCTCCTGTTGTTGACATTTCTCTTGTCATATACCTGTCGAATGATGGAATTGCTTTCAGAGGGAAGATGATGATAACTATCCTCACCAATATAGCACAATATAGCAGGGTGGCATTGTGAACCTGGGTTCTGGAATGGAAGCACTGCTACCCCTTACTGAGAGGCAAAGGGGTGAGGTGTGGAGAGCAAAGTGCAGTCTGGGTGCAGTGGCAGAGTGACAGGAGCATTTTATTGGCCTTGTTATGCTCCCACCCCTCTCCCCTCTCCCTTGCTTTCTGTGATAGCAATGCTTGTTATTGGGAAGTCAGGTACAGAACGCCACAATGCCTTTGCCGCTCCACTGACAATCAGTGTGCATGACACTTTGTGGCATATGAAAAAGCAAGTCTCTGCCCCAAGAAACTTACAATGCCTTTTGTGGAGTTCCTTCAATGAGGAAGTTCAGTTGTTCCACACATTGCCAGTGATTAAATTTTGACTGAATATGCAATTGTCTGGACCCAAGAAACGTAATTGCAAGTCTGCTGACTTAGGTTTCTTGTTTAAATATTTTAATTATTGGCTTGCTATGATGATTGTGTGAATGTCTTTTAAGCACTTCAGTGCCTTAACAAAACTCCATAAGATATGATGTTTAGAAAGATACAGGATGACTTCAGTGATTATGGCAGATGCTTCCCAGTGGCCTTCTGAAAATCTGAGCTACATGATGCTACTCATTTTTCAATGAGCAACATTAATGTACAAGTTGCAGTTGTACTTAAAAAAAACATAAACAGCAACATTCAGCTTACTGAGAGCATATACTCTGTAATTATTCGCCTTTGACCTTGCTTCTTGATAACGATACTAAAGATACAAATGCACCAAGGTTCATTGCACAGTATTAATGAAGCTAACAAATTGATTTAAGATTACAATTCTATGCTATTTATATTCTCCAGTAAAGATTTGATTCTTAATAAATATGCATGGATCTAGCTACATGTTTACAATCTTACAGACTCCCTAGTAAGCAACATTAAAATCAGTGGGTTTTACTTCTAAGAATATATACTTAGGATTGTACTGCGTGGACTATAGGCTAACTTCAAGAACTCATTAGTGTCAATGTAGAAATATGTATTGTAGACCAATATTCCCAAATGTGCACATGGTCAAAAGGGAAGGCTCAAACAGCTGATAATACACATCTAAGCTCACCTCAAAAGCAACTCATAATAGCATGTCTGCTGTCCTTGCTTTGAGTATATTGGCTTTCAGATTACCTTGAACTCTCTCTTACCCGGGGCATGTTTTCCAACCTTCCTATTTGTGCTGAATGAGTTGTTGCCCATCCTTGAACTAAGGGCGAGACCTCTACA